>NC_091823.1:57625858-57905858 GCF_038994185.2 Dermacentor albipictus
CATTACCGTCACTGCAAAATATGTTGAGCCTCAATAAGCTCAAGACACAGCATTCAGTCCTGCATCCAACCTCGCTTCATGAGCGGATTACCACGTACGCAAGCCTCCGCCATCTATTTCCGGCTCATCCGGCCCTACTTCCGGCGTTTACGTGACGCCGTTGTTATTAGGCGCAAATCACGTGCCTAAGTTGCATAAGCTATCTATGCAATAATAAAGGTGCACTTACGCGAGAAAGTTTTCAAGAATTCTGCGAAGCTTCAGCAATCTAAAGCAATCGCACTCGTAACGTCACTTGATTCGGTGCTACAGGTAACCGAATTACGACAACGATACACAAAATAAGTTACTTTCCCTGAGCTAACAACCTTACTTTACAGGTAAGGACACATATTCGGGTGTTCGTGCCAGCTGCAGCAGAGCATCCAGGCTATACTTAGCATGTTTGAAACCGCCAGCAATTTCTTGATTGCTTTGAGCTTTACAAAATTAAGAGAGGATACGGGTAAAGAAGGAGCAATAAAGGAAGCCGCTAAACAAATGGATATAAGCACAAATATCTCCGGCGCTCTGTGTTCTCAAGCGGAAGAAGAGCAATGTTGAAGAACGTCATTTGCCGTTTTAAACTCGCGTAGGTTTGCTCTTAGCATGCAATCTTAAGAAGTGGTTTTCTTATCCATGCGTTTATTTTGCGCTGCAGCAACGAACTCGCTTGGAGCTTTTCTATTTCAGTTCACAGTCCGCGCAGTTTTGGAAATGGCAAAAACCTGCCCAGGTAATAGAAAGGGCAGACTAGTGTTGTTGTTGTTGTTGTTGTTGTTGTTGTTGTTGTTGTTGTTGTTGTTGTTGTTGTCTGAGAGAACATATTTCCCTCGCACTTAACAAACCATAGTTACTAAAGCAAGTGAGAGAGACAGAGAGAGAGAGAGAAAACGAGGGTAGGAAAGGCAGGGAGGTCAACCAGAACAGCATCCGGTTCCCTACACTGGGAGTGGGGGAACCGCAGCATTGAGTACATGAGGGAGGGACACCATACACAGGGACACTATAAACTGTCTCTTAAGCCCGTGTTCTTCAAGTACTGCAATTAGTGCACGAATCGCTTTTCGAGCCAGTGACGGGTGTGGCCACGGTCCGAGTATCTAAAGCAAGTGAAAGAAACAATATCCCCGTCTGCTGATTAGCCTCATTTGCTCCGAAGGAAGTGCCGGTGGACAAGGAGTATATTCAGTGTCCCTACGTAGCCAGAACTTCGAGCATACTGCAAACGTATCCCACTAGCCTGTCCCTACGATTGAACTCTTTTTACGCTAAAGCACCAGTCATGCCATGCAATATTTCAGGTCCGCAGGAACGTCTTCCCGTGAAATAATATTACGGCACAACTCCTCCATGGATGACTGTCGACGGTACTGAGATTAGCATTCGAGCAACGTTGCGTCGCACAAGATATCTGAGGTCCCGTTTTTTTACCAACTGTACTGGTCATTTTGAGGATTTCGTTGCTTCGACTGTATGAAGCATACTGCGATATCGCCTCGCATTGGTATGGTACTCGCTCGCCATGGTCGCCCATGGTCATGGGGGCATGACGACGACTGTATGACGCCGAGGCAGTGAGGTCGATAGAATGACAAAGGCGGTGTGACGACAACTGCATGATGGCAACGAGACGTAGATTTTCAATAACGATGGTGTAACAACGACAGCGTGACGAGTACGCCACGAGGACAATGAAATGACGACTAGTGTGTGACGACGATGACATGCCGACAGCGGTGTCACAACAACTGGATTACAAAGATGGAATGACAATGATTGCACGGCGACGACAGTGAGACGACGATGGCATGACCACTAATGCATAATAGCCATTGTCAGATGGCGGGGCAATGATGATGATGCCATCACAACGGCGGCACAATCACGACTGAATGATAGCAGTATGATTACAATAAAATAACGAAGATTGACACCGATGGAATGACGAAGGCGCTATGACGATGGCGGAGTGATAACAATGGGACAACGTTGCTAAAGTGATGAAGGTGAAACGACCAGCGTGAAACCGATGGAATGACTACAATAGTATGAAAACGACTGTCTGACTACTGCTGTTTGCTGCTACATTTGTTTCTATCAACCAGTATTGGTTTCAGTAACCAACAGGTAGGTGCAGGCGTGATGAGTGATGACGTCACAATACGTCATATCACTTCTTACCGCTATCGCTGTGGCTACCACACAGGAATACAGCCAAAAGAGATGCGAGCGGCACCCATTTGTTTATTTTGAATGAGTAACATCATTATACTTAGCCTTATTGCTATGCGGCGTCAGCAAAGTTTTATATCGGCCATTACGTGCCGATTACGTCAATGACGTCAGGTCAGGCATTTCGAGGCGACCTTAGTATCACATTAAATTATCTGATAATGGTTTTTCTACTGGCTAAGTGTAGTTCCTTTACGCACAATAATAGTGTGCTGTGGTTTTTAATCATAGTTTATAATCTGTAATAATCTGCGGTTTATAATCCTTTACGTGCGAAAATAATGGACGGTTTATAAAGTTAGTGCCAAAATTCCTTTATTATATTCGCAAGCTTCGTCTTGAAAGCTTGTGCAACTAGATGTTACATGCTGTCTTGTAAAGCGCAACGTCTGAAATTTGCGCCATCATGATGTCTTTGTCAATTTTCTGTTCGCTTGTCAGTTATAGCGTACGCCTTGTAAGCCCCCTCAGATTTAAGAAATCTCGTTAATGCGTGCTACGACGCAAATGCAACCCCTTTCTTCTTCAGAATGGTGGCCTGTCGAGCTCAAGTGCACAACGTGGCAGAGACAGTGCTTTCAATAAGCGGCTGGCAACAACAGTTATGAAGATACGGCGAAAGCATTTACAAGAAACATTGCCAGACGATTTAATATGGGAAGAAAGGGCACAACTGTACCCGAAAAGGAGAAAAAAAATCTGTTCCGCTTAGCGACACCACGAGAGATGGCAAGATTTCAGAAATTACGTAATTTCTGTGCTGATAGCCTCGTAAGACGAGACGCAATTATGTGGAAAGGCGCTCCATTCCACCTCGTTCTTCTCCTCGCTCTTAAGTGGCAGGCATCTCGTTGGACGCTTTCGAGCACTTAGCAAGCGCCTGCAACCCAAACACCTTTTTAAACAGTCGCTAATTACCACGTCCCAGCCTAGGGGTTTTCACAAAGCAGAGGGCTCTTAAGAAAATGATCGCATAATGTTTCCGTTTGGTCAAACGCCACTCCTCTCACTTTACTAAACTTTACTGAAGTCTTTACTAACCAACTTCTCCGCCTTCTCACTCCCCCTCCTTCTTTCTCTCCGCTTTTGTCCTATTTCCACATTTCAGAAGACCTTCGTCAGATTCAAAAATACGAACAGAAAATCCTGCATAGGTGCCTGCGCAGCGGATAAAGGAAGGGTCATCTAGTTAAGATTCCTCCGCGTGTGGAAGCGTGGTTTCCGGAGGGGTCAGCTTTTCACGAAAGCGCCTCGTCTTCAAAGACAGGGTCACCGTAATGATATTCCTTGAGGGAGCCTGTTCCCAGACGCGAACGCCGGCACATGTGATGAGCAGTAATATGTCTCAAGGCCTCCACGCAACTAGGCGCTGGGCCTTGTGGTTGCCCATTATGCGGGAAAACAGCGGGCTACGTTGTCATTTGCCGGTGGAGAAGGAGTAGCTTGCGACATCCCGGTGACAGCAGTATCTTGTGCATTGTGTTATAGTCGGTGTGAAGGGAGAAAAAAAAAGCAGTCACAAAAACATAGAGCCCGGCGAAGTGATGGCCTCGCATGAGCGACATGTTTCTGACACTGCGTCTGTGTGAATGTGGCCGCAAAGGATTGCGTCAGCTGGCTGCTAAGATACGTAAGTGGAATTTTCGTAGAAAATAAAATTGAGAAATGAACCAGCAATAATTTTCTTTCTTTTACGCCTGATCAGCATTAAAAAAAAACATTTCTAGAAAGGAAGCGCCGCGCTTTTGTTGTGCGACCACTTTTGCGACTGGAGATATTCTGTGCGTAAACATATATCGGCTAAAACGATAATGGGTTTGGCAGGAACACTTATACACTCGACCTCTAAACACCAAGTGGAAACGTCATGCTGGTCCTCATTCGGTGCTTTCGTTACGTAGGACTTCCTTTATCCATTTCTTCTTTCTTTGGCAATACGTACACACATCATAAGGAAGGAAACACATTTCGGAAGCGCCAGTACTGGCAAAAGCAATACAATTTTTGAATAAAGCGCTTTTTCCTTTCTTGACACACACAAGCCACTAGGAAAATTACCTTGTTTTACCATTTATCAGTGCGGGGAAGTGTACATAGTGGAAAGGTGTGCGATTTCATGTGTTTTATAAGAATTTAGCCTTTCTAGAGCGAATGAAAGAGCAGTTAAAGTGTAATAAATGAGCTCTGCAATCTTGGTGACAAAAGCGGGGGTAGCTTTTTTTGTCGTTGTTTCTGGACGACGATGAATTGAAATATATGGCTCACTGAGCTATACGAATGAAATCTCATCTCTACCTCAGCACACTGCCAAAACTAAACATAAAATGCTTCATGTACTATACAAATATAAACCAACACCGCTATAACATGAGCCTCACCAAAGTGGCCCTGACATTTGTCATACATACTGTTCAAACGAACATTTAAAAAAAATACAGATAATGTCTAAACTTATACGATGCCCACCATGAAAAAGAAGTTGCACTTCATTTCCTTCAATGAAATGTCCAGCATCCGTTTGATTTGCGACAGCTCTAAGGCGCTAACTGGACGGTGGAAATATTTTAACGTCATTTAACGTACTTCTTTTTTTTTAATCTAAGGTATCGTTTATTTCAGCCCACATATGAGAAACCATTATTTAGAATGGGCTGCTAAACTGTACACTACAAATCGAAATTGATGTTCGTGTGAAAAGCCAGAGAAGAACCCTTTAAAAATATTTTAGGCATTTTATTAAATCAAGCGAGGACGCTATTATAGGGGAAAATACCTCATTGATTCCAGCAGTTTACTTCGCGTTTGTTTCAAATCTTCTTGTTGTTGTTTTTCTTCTGCGTTTTTGATCCTGATGAATGTTACTGTTAATTGTTGCTAATCGACAAAATTGATTATGGTCATGTCAACTAGAAAACTAAGGCAGTTTTAGTCGCTTCGACTGCGTCCCTTTATGAGTCTTGCAAAAACAGTGCAGGTAGGTATCAAAGTACGGAATTGTTCTCGTTTGGAAAATAGTGAACTGACATTTTAGGCAAGCAACATCCCACTAACATTGAATGTCATAGTAGCACGTGTATGACTCTAAAGCCTGTAGTATACTGCGTTCGTTACATCACTCAGTAAATGCCATTAGATTATCGTAATTGAAGTTCTGCGAGAGACTTCGTAGGGAAAAAGGAAGGAGGAGGGAGGAAGAGCAGCTGGGGCCTGCAGAATAAATTTTACTACCTATGATTATTTGAAGTGCACCCGAAGTACAGCACAAGGGCGTCTTCTTCTAATTCATTTAATTCGAAGCATTGTTTGCCTCATTCCTGCCTCTTTGCGATAGGTAGGTTCTTATGTAACCTCACTTTAATAAATCAAAACAAAATGTGATCAATGGTGGTATCGAACCTCTGCCGTGCAGCACAGCAGCGTGGTTCTCCCATGACTAGGCCATGACTGTTTTTTTTATTTATTGTCGGTTTTGACAAGACAAAACAGAGTGCAATTGTTAAAACGAATCAGCCTACCTTTGCCGACACAACCGGATTAAATTTTTTTTCTTAACAACCAGGTCCAACACTGTCATCCAATCAGGCGGCTCAGACAGCACCCTGGTGCAGACAAGTGTGCTAGTTCACGATCACACCCACACTTCTCTCGTTTCAAATGGAGCCAGCTATTCGCAACTCTTGATTACGAGAAAGCGTTTGATTCTGTCGAAACCTCAGCAGTCATGGACGCATTACGGAATCAGGGTGTAGACGAGCCGTATGTAAAAATACTGAAAGATATCTATAGCGGCTCCACAGCCACCGTCGTCCTCCATAAAGCAAGCAACAAAATCCCGATAAAGAAAGACGTCAGGCAGGGAGATACGATCTCTCCAATGTTATTCACAGCATGTTTACAGGAGGTATTCAGAGACCTGGATTGGGAAGAATTGGGGATAAAAGTTAATGGAGAGTACCTTAGTAACTTGCGATTCGCTGACGATATTGCCTTGCTTAGTAACTCAGGGGACCAATTGCAATGCATGCTCACTGACCTGGAGAGGCAAAGCAGAATAGTGGGTCTAAAAATGAATCTGCAGAAAACTAAAGTAATGTTTAACAGCCTCGGAAGAGAACAGCAATTTACAATAGGCAGCGAGGCACTAGAAGTCGTAAGGGAATACACCTACTTGGGGCAGGTAGTGACGGCGGATCCGGATCATGAGACGGAAATAATCAGGAGAATAAGAATGGGCTGGGGTGCGTTTGGCAGGCATTCTCATATCATGAACAGCAGGTTGCCATTATCCCTCAAGGGAAAAGTATATAATAGCTGTGTCTTACCAGTACTCACCTACGGGGCAGAAACCTGGAGGCTTACGAAAAGAGGTCTACTCAAATTGAGGATGACGCAACGAGCTATGGAAAGAAGAATGATAGGTGTAACGTTAAGGGATAAGAAAAGGGCAGATTGGGTCAGGGAACAAACGCGAGTTAATGACATCTTAGTTGAAATCAAGAAAAAGAAATGGGCATGGGCAGGACATGTAATGAGGAGGGAAGATAACCGATGGTCATTAAAGTATAAACCCCATGCAAGCGATCTTGCACGCGACAGCGACAAGCGACGCGATGGAGATGGCTGTCGCGTTCGCTCGTCGCCTACAAGTTGCACCCCATGCGAGCGACGACTTCGAGCGACGTCTCCCCAGTGTTGCCGGTATGAGGGCAGCAATATAGGCGCCAAAACTAGCGTGACGCGTGCTTTATTAACTTAAGTTGATGTATTTTACCGTAAAAAGCAGCATAAAATATTTCTGAAGGTCTTGCACTAGGTTCTCATCCTTGCACCTATAAAAAATCAATCGTTTGCTCGTTCCGTGCGACAATCGGAAGTACTGGAGTTATGTACATCCAGTTCCGGCTTTGCGCTATTGGCTAGTCGCTCATAGCACTTCCGGGCGACGAGCGACGAATTCTAGATTTGCAAAACCGAGCGATCGCGCGACAAGACCGAGCGATCTGTTCAAGCGACGGCCCGATCCGTCGCGCGAACCCGTCGCTCGTCGCTGTCGCGCACAAAATCGCGCCAATGGGGTTTAGCCTTAAGGGTTACGGACTGGATCCCAAGGGAAGGGAAGCGTAGCAGGGGGCGGCAGAAAGTTAGGTGGGCGGATGAGATTAAGAAGTTTGCAGGGACGGCGTGGCCACAATTAGTACATGACCGGGGTTGTTGGAGAAATATGGGAGAGGCCTTTGCCCTACAGTGGGCGTAACCAGGCTGATGATGATGATGATGGTGATGATGATGATGATGATGATGATGATGATGATGATGATTCGCAACTCTCGGCGGCTGTGCCACATGCCTCTTTCTCTGCTTCGTAGAATCTACGCAGAATGCCTCGAGCGGCCAGTCGCGCGGCAATTTTGTCAGAAAAGTACTCGTAAAACGGATTGCATAATATCAGTTCCCACAATGCGCACAATCGCTCGAATTCTTTTTTTCTTACTTTTTTGTATTTTATTAGTTTTTTTTTTGAACATCTACTAAATGCGGCTGCCTCGGCTGATACTCGGACCCCGTGCACCAATTTGGTACGTTATTATTATTATTATTATTATTATTATTATTATTATTATTATTATTATTATTATTATTATTATTATTATTATTATTATTATTATTATTATTATTATTATTATTACATGAAAATGTAGAAGCACACAGAGGAAGCAGTGAGGGAGTAAGTGGACAACTGCCACCGAGAGGGGCACAACGCCTGGCTACTCTTTCGGGAGGAAGGAATGAAATGTGGAGGAGAGGAGAAGAAGATAAGAAACAAAGACATAGAAAAGAAAATAGCAAATGAACAAATGACAGAGACACAGAAAAAATGTCTATGAATGGGAGGCCAAATCAGTTTTCTGCTCGAAAGTTAGCAAGGCTCTATGCGCCTGGTCGCATTGAGCAGCACTCCCTCTCGGAAACTGGTAAACGTCAAGTGTCGTACACTTGAGTCCAATCAGTCCATATTCCTTAATTAGCAGTGCATGCTGTGTGACGAATGCGAGACACTCCAATATAAGCTTTTCAAGTGTCTCACAGGAGCCACGGGACGTACACGACAGGCTGTCCACACGTCCTTGACGATACAAGCGTTCGCGCACCAACACAGAGCCAACTCTTAATTTCACTAACAGTGCTCTTGCATTACGAGGAAAGCAACGACCACGAACACGGGGAGGGAACGAGCCGTTAGCAACGCGGTGGTCTTGGTGTTGCTTTAGGAGGCATCGGCGGATGAACACACGGGCGTTGTCAGTCATACAAGAAATTCCTGGGCAGTCACTCCCGTTGTAAGCACAGGTTGAAGCGAAGCGATCGGCCTGTTCATTTCCAGCAACAGCCACGTGCGAAGGTATCCACTTGGCAATGAGGGACACCCCAAGGGAAGTAATTTTGTCGGCGGACTCCATTCTACTGCGTAGAATTGTTACGGTAAACACCCTAATTCGGTGTCTGACCAATCTAGTAATGCATTCTAAACCACTTCTGTAGTGGTAATAAATGCGGGTATTTGTAACAACATAAATTAATACATATAATAATGTCAAAATCCATTGCTCTCGATAACGGATGGTGTTCAAGAGAAAAAGTGCGTGAGAAAAGAAAGAGGGGTGGCATGGAAGCTGTCAGGAAAAGCATTTGGTTGGTAGAGGAGGAAGTGTTTATTAGTAGAGGAAAACTGCGGCAGCTGTGTTACTCCGTGGTGTGACCCTCTTCCACGATGTCGGGGCAAGTGGGTGGTCTTTGCTTAATTCTTAAAGGGCCCCTCATCAGACTACATAGCAACTTTTGGTTATATCCTGGAAGTTGTTACACGTGCCCTCTATATAGGGAGCGTTCTACTGCAATATTTTTTTCATTGGTTCGATAACAGCCGAGACAGAAAAATTACAGTGCCACGAACCCATAATTACAGAAGGCGATAGTCAGCGCCAACATAGACACTCTCTTCGTTTGCTCCCGTCTAGCCGACGCAAGCAAAATGTCTTTCCTGCGTTCTCCCACACCGAAGCTGGAGGATCGCGTTACGCATACGTCATGGGTCCCGCCGTCTTTTTTTTTCTTCTTCTTTTCTCGCTTTTACAGCGAAGCTGTTAGCCTCTGGTTGGTCGATATTTTTCGTCTCTGCAGTCACGGTCCGCCCACACAAATGTTGACCCATCGCTTCAATTTAAGATCCCGTCCACATTCGATACAACCAGAGCCTTTGAAGTGCTTATTAACCATCTGCGGCCTGGGTACCGCGTACACAAAACACTTTCTACATAAACTATCATAGTCCGAAATGCACTTGTAGCCAGGCGGATGAGGATGCACAGCAACTTCTGGTAAAATGTCCGCAACACGACGCACACAGACAACGCATAGCACATGATTTAGTGGTATTACGTCGCAGGCCCTTCAGCCTCAGGCAAATCTTAGGTCCTTGGCCAATAAATTCATTGCAAACGCGAGCCTTACTTGCCCATCAAAGATATATAGAAGCGATCGATATTCTCTAAAAGTATTGAGTGTTTAAATGTGGTAAGCGCATTCTATGTTTTTTTTTTCCCGACTTTGGCCAGTCCAATGCCTGAAGCATAACTGCGAGTCGGCCTAGTTGGAACAGATTCATCTTAAAACTTTTTGTGCGCGAACAAACAGGGACGAAGAATAGGGGCAACACAAGGACGAGTGCTTTCTAATAATTGGTTTTATATTTGAAGAACTACCTGCTTAAATACCCACAGATCTGCGCGATCTAGTCAACAGAGCACGCCTATAGCGCATATGATACCCGCAGATCTGCGCGATCAATATTTACAATTGACGTGCTCTCTTAACTTCATCGCGCAGATCTGTTGGTATTTAAGCAGGTAGTTCTTCAAAAATAAAACCAGTTGTTAGAAAGCGCTCGTCCTTATGTTGCCCCTATTCTTCGTCCCTATTTGTTTGCGCACAAAAAGTTTTAAGATGAATCTGTTCCAACTAGGCCAACCTGTGCACTACGTAGGCGTACTTGCGCGATCGGCTTCGATTCTGCGGCTCCCCACCTGTGCGTCATCTACAGATGACGCTATAACGAAGTCTGCCTACAAACGAAATGATAATACATAAAATAAAACTACTACGGCAAACTAAAAATAGCCAATGGGTGTGTCTCTTTGGTTGGTGACGTCACGCACTGCGTAGGCACTTTATCTCAGCTGCGTTCCGGCCACGCAACGGTTAGGCCGCGCATAGTGGGCGGACCGAGGAAGAACAGCATTCCTACGAAGAACGACGGTTTGACCAGAAGTGGGTATGGGCGCCAAGTAGGCGTGAGGCTGCAAACGCCGAGTCTAGTCACCATAGTGACAAAATAACAAAAACGGTAAAAAATGACAGTTCATGTGGAATGTGTCTTTATTTAAATCATGATAGTTTATCGCCACATATACAGCTCCGCTGGTCAACCACCTTGACAAAGCGGAATGGCACGGAGTTGTTTTTTTTTTTCTTACGCTAGCTGCCATCACACTTTCATCTACGTTTACATCAGAAATGTAAACGTATAAACATGAGTAAGCAAGCAATTATTGAAGCTTGCACACACCAATGAACATTTTTTCTGCCTAGACTTGTGATTTCCGACTCTGTGCGATTTTTACTTTTTCGGGTGGCCTCAGTCGGTCGCATTTCGAACGCTCGTCTTCCATCAGACGGGCGCACATAGATCAATGGTGTGTGTCAGCAAAAACCTCCACGCTCCCGCGCCCAGCCAGCGTTTCTTCCACTCCACGCCATCCCACGCCGAGAGATATCGGTTACGAGCTTCCGGCGGCCACAGCTCGGCTTTCCAGCGGCCGCCGATTTACAACAGCTTGCTTCTCAACTTTTCAGACGTCAGAGTTGCGTCTTCGAAGCGTTTATGCTGTTTTTGTCGTTTAGAACCCGGTCATACCGCCGGCACTGTCTTCTCGTTTTCAGGAAACTAGAGACGACCGATGGGTCCCCACAAAGCACGAAGTGCTCTTTTTGTCCACGTGTCTTCTTCTGCCTTGTAAGCTTGATTCTTATTTATTTATTTTATTTTTTTTAGGCAAGCGACAACTTCATATGTTGGGCTGCCCGTAACAAGAGTTTATGTGTTGCCATATGTCACGCAGTGTAGCGTTAAAAAACGAGAGTGGTTCGCAGTTAGAGCAGTGTTCTCGTTCGCGAAACATTCGGTGTTCGCCAGGAGCAAGACAACCTCAAATTGAAGTTTACGATAATTTTGACTGTTAGGAGAGGCGCAGTATCTGAGAACAAAATACTTCATGCTATACAGGAAACAGAATTTTGCTGATAGGTTGGCTACATTTTACAGCGATTCGTCGCTGTCAACAAGTTATATATAGACATTGAAAAAGCAAGGGCTGGTAAGCGCACTTGCACTCTTCGATTCCCGAAGTAAGCAGAGTTCTTTTGCTCTCTAATCAAGGCTGAGGTACGTGTGAAACTTTCGACCGGCGGCTATGCGTGCACTGCACGTGCGGATGATGGGTACAACATGGTAATGGTGATATCTTAGCATATTTATTGATTACTGTTAAGGTTTAACTCTCAATTACCTGTTGTCTACACATACCAGACAAACGAAAATACCCACCACCATTAAGATACAGTGTTATAGCACGCAATACTTCAAGAGTAGCTTGCCTCATAGCAACAAAGAAAAGTCAATTAATTGAACTCTGAATACCTTGGTGGGCTGCTACTGATCTAAAACAACTGCGTATTGCCTGCACATGAGGCCTACGCTGCGGGAACAATAGAAGTTATCGTTTAGTGTTGCTTTCACTATGATGCCAGACTGAGTCCATGAAACAGAGAGCACTCACATGGACAGCCTGCCTATACAGCGTGCTGTTTTTGCATTGACAACTGTTATAAGAAAATCTGCACTCGAGCACCCCTTCTGGCGCCATTACCCCAAACGCAGTCGTTGTCGCAAGTCGCCGCTGCTGGCTACGGCTGCAGTTGCTTCCCCGATAACGATCCCTATCATTCTGTTTATGAGAAAAGTTCATTAAAACAAAAAGTGCATTGTTTGAAAATAGATATGTATCTTTACCTAGGCCGACAATGTGGACTTGTGAAGTCGCCCACGAGTCCGTGCTACCGCAGCATGGAGAGGGACAGGAATCGCTTCATTTGACGTTTGATGGGCTCTCGGCGAGTCAATATGTTTCCTGCGCCATAACTGGCTTTAACAAAAACGTGCTCACATGCTGAAAAAGGGTTGAGAGAAGAAATTCAGCACCAGAAAGACTGTTTGGACGCATGAGTGTGCACGCATTTCTTGAAGCCTATCCTCTGACAAGAAAAAAAAAAAGAAGCATTAAAGCAATCAAGTGCGGCTTCTTTGAAGCACCATGTCTTTTTGAGAAAAGAACATTCGGCGTTGCGCTCAGATGCTGACAATCCATTTTCCGCTTGTAGAATGATTCCACCGCAAGATAGAGGTTGGAACCTGCCCCGGTGGCCGGAAAACTTCCGCAATATGGACGATGCGGGTGCAGAAGCCCTTATTTGATCACGCTAGCGCAGAGAAAGGGAGCGCCCTTTCAGGCTGCTACAATTTGTTGCCTTACGGGCCCCACATTGCGGATTCTGAAAAGATATGGAAAGTGCGCGCATGGACAGTCCAGAGGGCTAATAGGAATAAAGCGCCAAATTAAGCCGCGCTTCCGAGTCTACCGCATATTGCCGTCGCTGAAAAATGATGAAGGTAGGATGGGTATTGTGGGATATGCAAGCATGATCCAGGAATGCCGCGATGGCCGACAACATTCTGATAAAGTAGTGTCCGTCTGTGTTGATTGTGTGTACGTGGTGCATCACAAGGCTCTGTTTTAAGTGATATACACACGTCTCTTTTAATCTAGGAGCACAGCAATTCCATAATCCCTTACATTGTCCCAAAAATAATACGAATATAAGCAGATTACGTTGGCATAATAAGTAGATTGGTTAATGAGACGTAAAACATGCATACTGAACCTTAGCTCACATGTACAAAACAGGCTACACATCATGTACACAATGCGCCTTGACTGACTTTGTTTTGATGGTCTGAAGTTATGCACACCTAAAAGAGCGAAACCGGTCATCCGATCGACATCCGGTAAGTCATTCTTGCGTGTGGAAAACACCCAAAAAAAGCCGTGTAATTTCTCTTGATGTAGTTATTACTGGAGAGCGTTCTAGAGTAAAAAATAGTGTAGCTTAAATCAGATGAAATTTATGCTTATTAATGAAGAGGCTTGTTAGCACTAATTGTGCACAGATGCTTAATCTTTTGGTCTTAGCCCTTGGACTGGCCATTTAGCGGCCCGGATCTGCCGCTGGTAAAGAGGGGCAGTTTAGGCATCGAAGGAATTTGCGCAAAAACCCCTGCCAACCTCGGCGCGTGCAGTGATGCGCACCGAACTATCGGAGCAGTGCCACGTGTACTGCGTGGCATCCCCTATGAGGCCCGGTGATGTCAACAAACAGGCATCGCAACAACTACATAAACCGGAGGTTTCCTGTGGAACCCTTCAGCCGACTTAGGACCGCCGATCGCGGATGGATGGTTAACTTTCTGTCTATGTCGTTCAGGTTGGTGATAAATAATCTTCCGTACGGGATAATTTTTGAACTTTGACGGTACCTCCAAGTCCACATTTGCTTGCTTTTGTGCCGTGTGAGTGTGCTGAACTAACCCGTGTATCATTATTGATATCTGGAGAAGTTGGGCGTAATCCAGGGCTGAATTCAGAGGCGGTCTTCTGCCCAACTGTTAAAAAATTACAGAGGCACTCAAGTCTCCTTACGTGCATTGAATGCGAAAGCATTCTGATTCTTGCGCGCGATACTTTGCACTTGGTCATGTATTCCAAATGGTCTAAGTTGATTTTGAGGATGGGCCCCCCAAATTTCGGGAGTGGGTCCGGTCGGCTTTGAACATGGATCAACTCAGCTTTCGAATTAAGTAACGGTCAATTTTTGGGGTGGGCATGGGCCACGGCGTCGGAGGTACACGGTGGCCCACACCCAGAAAATCGGCTCTGCCCAATTGACTGTTAACCGTGGGATATCGCAGTGCGAGCCGCAGCAGTCCCAGCACCGGGAACGTGACGTCATCATTTCGTCACGTGGGCTTTGGTACCATCAAATAACGCCGGACGCTCGCCGGATTTTCCGCCTCATGGGGAATATAGTGCTTTCGCATTAAAAGGTCTTGAAAGAGTGGACTAAAACTAACGAAACCCTAGAAGGCTTAACTTCCAATCTTAACCAAGTAGAATTAACTGTCGATAGCATCAAGTGAACAACTAAGGTGATACATAGCGCATTGAGGCACCTGCAACAGCATGATGGAAAACTCGCACAGTGCGACCAAACCTGTGAGGACACACACAAACTTCTTCTGAGTCTAGAAGCAAGAGAGAGATAACAACTTTTATTTTCTGAAACGGTAATCCGAGTGAGGACCCGGTTCACCCTAGATGGGAGGATTCCTTATTCGAAAAACCCGCTGGCTTGGGCTACCTCCTTGGCCCGGGCGACGAGACTGCATTGGTTAAAGTTGACAATTTAGAAAATACCAGCCGACATAACAAGCTTGCAACATACTGTGTAAAAAACGACCCAATGAAGACAGTCAGTATTTAGAAAGCAAAGTTAAGAAAACCATATTTTAAATATTCTTCGATGTGGAAGTGAGTGCAATCGGAAGAATACACATAATCGGTGCTAAATGTGGCCATGGCGTTCACCCGTTGATACTCAGGCTGTTCGACTTCACTGAAAAAATTTAAAATTTTATTACTATGCTACAGATTGACAGTACACGCATTTATATATCGGAACATTTTTCGCAGAGAATAAGAGACCTGCAGTCAAAGCTATGGCACTCCGCAGCAAATTATACGATAAGTTAAAATTCAATGCTAGGAATTTTCGTTTAGGATCCAGTACTGGATTGTAGGGTAGAACTAAATTGTTCTGCGGCAAACCCACACAAAACGACTGGCACACGTAATTAAAACGAACGAAAGATTCCTCAAGCAAAGTTTCTCATGTACTTTTATCCTCACCATATTCCTATAAACCCGTCCTCTTTCCCTTGCTCGCCAGATGGTAAATACCTAAAGGGGAAGTCGTACCCGTTTATAGGAAATATAACATTTTTCCCCTACCACTGCTAAATCACGGAGAGTCGTATCGGTAAAAGGTCGTAGCAAAGTAACTTCTTTTGCCCAATCACCCTCATGTCAAAGTTATAGCAGAAACATGGTTACATGAGAGAGTTCAGGATGCTGATATACCTCATTCCGCATATAAACTAATACGTAAATACGGGGTATCTCGTGGTGGTGGAACAGCCATAGCCATAAAAACGACATACCTTACTAAGTTCTAGATGATAGATCTGATTATGAAAGCATATGGTGCAAACCAACACCTCATGGCAAATACATCCCCCTAGGTAAAGTTTATCCACCTCCGAACTGAACACCAAGATATCTCGAAGAACCTTATAACTCTGTTGAAAAATTTACTCATCTCCGATCTACTTTAACAGGGGATCCTAATTTACCATGTATAAATTGGACGCACATGTCTTATATGGACACAGCATTCAGCAAGGGCTGAATGCTTTGTTCATACTTTTTAGTTGTTCACTGTGTTCAGCTTTTGATTTAGCCAGCCTGTCACTAGCGATACACAATTCAGAAGTTCGTCACCGTCATTGCTTGACCTTGTGTTAGTACTTCACTACACTGAGGATTGAAAATGGAATTTATCATCAAAAAATAATATTCATTACTTTCTCAGTTTCAGGTACAAAGAATTACGTTAAGTCACCTTCGATGCCTGTAAAAACTACGCGCACGGAAATGACTCAGCCAACCTCGATTATATAGAATTTTGCTATTAAGAGTTCGACAAAAATGTTAATGGAGAAAATCTTTGGCAGAACTTAGAGATAATTTATTACGAGAGCCATTTTATTCCTTTTAAAAAAAAGCGCAAGAATAGCAACACGCGTGAGTAACGCGTGACATCTTGGATTTCAAATGATAAATCAAATGGCGACGGAAGTGTTAAAACCAAAACAATCTTTCCAGTTTTGCGAACGCGATGCGACAAAAAGTGAGGTATGCGAAAACACTTTTCTTCTCTGTCTCCGTAGCACTAGCTGTTATCATTCATGAGTAATAGTCCACATAAATTCTGACCTATCTAGGGAAAAACGCACAGCTTCGCACATTAAAGTATCAAATCGAAACATTACTGAACCTATGGCAGTACTGTGCGAATGCAGTCATTCTTTCTTGTTTCGATGTTATCAACACGGATAGCGTCTTTCGTTTCCTTCCGAACACGCCATTTCAAACAACCAATGTAGGAAATCACCGTAACCTCGCACCGTATTTTGTGCCTACAGCGCAAGCTCGCTCTCAATAAAAATGCAATAAAAATCCATCCCACTATCAATGTCGACAGTAATGCGATTAGCATTAAAGCCGTATTCTCTGCCAGCTACATCCCATATTCGCAAAGAAAAAAATGCGATTCGAAAGGCTATTAAAGCCGCTGTGGAGACTTCCTTGCTATTACGCGAGCTTTGTTGCAGATTATGACAAAGTGAATCACAGGCATTCCAGTTTCGTGTCCAGTAATTCGATGGAAGTGATTGCACTACGAAACACTCGGCAGCGATAATTGCTTCCTTTGCAGTGACTACATCCCGTAACTATGAACAGCGGAAAATCAACGTGCGAACTAGTTCGCTAAAGCATGCACATTCGGAATAATCATCAGAAATGTGCGAGCACAGTGCCATCTATAAAGTTATATGTTTCACGGAGTAGTGCTAAACCTACCGCACAAATTAGCGACGCCCTGGACAGGAACGATGATGGCGTTAAATCCCGTTGCTGTTAACTGGTAGGACAGAAAAGAGGCTAGGAGGCTTCATGCGCTGAAAAAATGAAAGATCGAGCTAACGTTAGGACCGCTCAGACCGCGGCGGATCAAAAAACAATGTTATTCGATAAACCTGTATCTACAAGGTATGTGCATTGTATATGATGTGAACGACTCGTTTTCGGTTACCCATAAGAAATTTAGCAGCACAGGTTCTTCCACAAGAATACAAACATAATAATTGTAAATATACATAAATTTCAGAATGAACATCAATAAATCATTTTCAATTTACCTATTTGTCTTCTTACAAAGCGATGACTAAACGGAGAACAACGGGAAACCTCATCATTTTGGTCGTCGTCTTGAATTTCCATCTCCCGCATTCCCCGTGTTTTCCCTGGTCTTCTTAGATAAGAAACTGACGTTGGCAAAAAGAGAGGCTGAGGTAGTGCATTGTGTATTTTTCTGCGCGCCTGAGGTAGCGTGGAACCCAGCCTCATTCCTGTCCCGTTTCTCAAGTGCGTCGGAAGTATTGTGGTTTTGAAGGCGACAGAATCTTTTTCACAAAATTTTTTTGCATGAGAAAAGCTTTTCTAATAGACTGACTTCAGCACATGTAGAGCGAATCGACAGTGATTCTGTCGGTGGCATGATAACAGCAGTCGTCGCCTCTTTCTCGCTGTATTCGGGCTGAAGGCAACATTGGAGGAAATCGTAGACCTTTCCAGAAATTTTTTAAAGGGAAACTGAGTGATATGCGCCTGCTAGCCTGCTAAACCCGAATCGTGCAGAATCGTTTTCTGACATCTCGGCTTCTTGACTTCGAAGGCCAAGCTCGTTTATCATGAGAAACACACACGCTTCATACCACAGTTGCTCTTCTAACCGCTAAGAACATCTACAACCAGCATTCTTTGCGTCAGCGGTGGCGTTGTGACCCTCAGCGTGAAATCGGCCCTTTCCGATCAACCAAATGTGGCGCCAGGTTTTGATTGAAGAATGACACACAGTTTAGTCGGCTGTAAGTACGGATTGTGCCTGAAACCTTGCCGCACTTTTTCGTGACGTGGTTATATCTCTCAGTATACGGTTGTCTACGGGCAGTTTCTGACATGAACCGTCTTTAGAATCTGTCAAAGGGGGTCGCTTGCTACAATTGGATTTAATGATAATAAAATGTAGTATTGTCACTCATAAATTTGCAACCGTACTATACTCACGCGCCTTGCTTTGGTAAGGTTGTGCAGAGGAAATAAGCAATTACTCGATGATACATGCGCCTCGTGCAGTGACAGCACAGTTCTTGCGGGGCGCATGACTCAGTCGAAGCTAAGTATAGCCTGTCGCTCGACGTTTAAGGCGGCATATATAGCCCTGCACTACATTCGTCAATCGGAGCTGGAATGACTGCGTTTGAGAGAGCTCACTAAGCCATAAGTACAATCCCTAAACTCAAACCAATGCTCAAAAGCAGTCATAACATTCAGGATTGTACAATCTTCAGCAGAGCTTTCCCGTTCACTAAGTTATGACGCCCCCGACATTCAACACATAAGGTCCAGAAATGGCGTCAAAAGACTCGGGCAGCAATACGGAGACATACTCCCCATGCCCACACAAGTACCACGTATGGCCCGCTGCGAATAGAAAGCGAGCGCGATAGCAAAATTAGATCCTAAGGCGCCCACTAGCTGCAAGTTAGAAATGGAAGGTTTCTAATGCGTGCAAAAATGTGACATCTCCATTTGGTTACATCACTGCCGCACCCTAGTACCCATACGCCCTCTGCAGTACGCAGTACGCAGAAGGCAGTTCGCAGGATATTCCCACTTAATAGTCCCTTAATAGTACAGCTTATCCGGTTTTTTATTCACACAAGTATTAGGTTTAGTGTACAATACGTATAAGCTCCACAATCACCAATTGGCGGTCCTCACTGTGTTCCAGAAACATTTTATTGCAATAGCAATTATATGGACACTTCAGGCACGTTTCTGCCGTCACCTACTGCATCGCCGTGAGGTTTTGCATGGGTGAAAGCTTGTAAGGGTGAGCCGGCGAACGCGGTTCAACCTCGCGTGCACGAGCGAGAAATGCAGCCCGGATGCGTGCCCTCTCCTGTGGCGCGCGACGCAAGTGAGTGAGGAGAGGGAGGAGGGGCGTTCTCCAGCGGCGGCTACCAACGCCAGCTTTTCTAGAGGTTGTTGCTGCTACGGTGCGTCGATGTCCTCCTCGCCCGCCGCTCCGTAGAGAGTGGAGACAACCGCGGCGTCTACTACGGCGTTGGCCTCGCGAATCGCGGATGCCGTAATTGGCGCCTTTGGCGGACGCCGTAGGGACGCGTTGCCGGCGCTCGTGTGTCTTGAAAGCGGTCTTCGACGTGGCTAAAGCGCGCGCCCGCACGGGCCTCATCTTCAAAGCGATCTGCGACGTTTACAGAGGGTGCGTAGTGCCGGTAGCTTCGTCTGCATTGTGCTTTCGACGTTTCGAACGAGTTGAAGTGACATATGCACGCAGGTCAATTGGCTCGCGGCTGCTGCCGCGATTCTTAGCTCCAGCATGTCCACAGGTAGTTTCCGCTCTCGTCTAGCGATGCGTGTTCATTTTTACCTGTGCGCGCGTGACACCATGCTGCTTAAATTAGTTAAAACACGTTGATGACGGGCTAGTTGGTTTGAATTCATGATATAATGTTTAAGCGTGACTGAACAAGGACGTAGAAAGAAGCAGACACACAAAGACAGTGCTGCCTCTGTGTGTCTGTTTTCTACGTTGTTGTGGAGTCCCGCTTACACATTCTATCATTTGTATTTGCCGTGATTTGACGATGTGAATCTTTTCTCTGGAACACACTGACCCCACAATCAATCAATCTATCTATCTATCTATCTATCTATCTATCTATCTATCTATCTATCTATCTATCTATCTATCTATCTATCTATCTATCTATCTATCTATCTATCTATCTATCTATCTATCTATCTATCTATCTATCTATCTATCTACCACTATGATGCACAGGGCCGTGAAGTCCAAGGGTAACAAGTCATTATTATTGCAAAACTTGCAGCACTTTAGTTTCGCGGGGTGGCATATAGAATGACCATTTATACGAAGCTATTATAAATTCTCATATTGGGTACAGATATAGCGTAGAGAGAGAGAGAGAGAAAATAATGCAGAGAAAGGCAGGGAGGTTAACCAGAGGTAGTTCCGGTTGGCTACCCTGCGCAGGGGGAAGGGTATAGGGTATAGGGGAAGGGAAGATATAGCGTAAAGTATTATAAATGTTTACGAGAAAAATTCGCTGAATACTAAAACAGTTGAGAAAGCATGATGTGAGAATTCCACACTAGAGCATGAACTATACGCCATCTGTTCGTTATTACGTTCCCGGTTCCTCTACGCTTTAGGTGATGATATTTTTTAAAGAAATGCGCAGGTATCAGTATTTCTGTAAATTTTAACATCTGCCAACTGAAATAAGTGCCTTCTTTTGTTGTTGTTGTTTTCGGATAACTAAATAAGTTGCAACACGTTTATCACTGGTGTGACAGGGTTGAGCAACCTTCTACGTACAAAAGCCAAATTCCAACAAACACTTGTTCATGTTTAATAAGTGCAGAGGAATGGGAAGGTAGGAAATCAGGCTATCTTAGGACGCAGTCTACAAAATATAGGCCATGTATTTCCCAAAATAACGCGCACACGCGCTCCTCAAACGCGCGAACGTAATAAATCAACGCAAGAAACACAGTCAAAAGTCTAGAAGAAGCCGCTCATACGCCCCACGATTTAGAATCGAAGATGCCGCTTCCCCTGGTCCACTTCCCGTGATCGCTTCCGAACGTTTTTTCCAACAGAGAAATTTCCGATTCCTGTGGAACTTCGCAACCCGCCGTGGTAGCTTGGTAGCTGTGTTGTTGTGCCGCTGGACACGAGGTCGGGGGTTCGATGCCAGCCTCGGCAGCCACATTTCAGTGGGTGCGCGACGCGAAACTGCTCGTGTAATTAGACGCAGATGAACGTTAAATAATTCCAGGTGGTCAAAATTAAGGCTGAGTTCCTAACTATGGCACGCCTCGCAATCGGCTCATGGTTTTGGCGCGCAAACACCTAGAACTTACTTCCTTACCTTAATTAAAAATTATTTTAAATAATTATTTTAACTTTTTTGCATTCCTTGTGTGCCCTAAAAATCCCTTCCGTTTGCAACACAAAGCAACACATGCTGCACCAGCCTCCTTAAAAGCGTGACTGTTTACAGTTAACGCATTCAAATTGATAGTCTTGAATTTAAACAGACACTATCAAGGTACATGCCTAACAGCGATGGGTTTCCAGCATACCTTTGCGAAGCTTCAAGCAGGTATGTCGAGCCGCTTACCAGCAACAGTTCCGACATGTAACTCGCTCCTTTTAAAGGTTATGATGACAGTTTGAAAATTTTCTCCGGTAGTCCAAATGCGCCTACAACTTAAAATGAAGTGTTATTTTCCTGCTCATCTTACTACACACATTTTCACCTTACTACAAGAATAATTACAACAACATAAAACATTTTAGCAAACCAAAAAGTCTTGACAGTTCTAATTATCACGAATTACATCATTTACCGACCCCCCCCCCCCCCCCAGCATGCTGTTCTTCTTGCATTTGTTTTCGCGAACACTCTGTATTTTCATCATGCTTCATTTCCAGACCGATATTTATGATGCACTGTTCTATAGTGCATGGAGTTCCAATGTGCTATTTATTACCTAAAGGCAACACAGACTTGAGTGCCCGACTATAGACATCCCGCACCTAACTTCTGCACGCGCAAGTGCAATATAGACTCATGTTTTCTCTCTTTTACTCCTTATTCCTCTCTAGAGGTGTAGGGTAGCAAGCTGGACTCAGTCTCGTTAATCTCCCTGCCTTTCCTTCTTCCCTCTTTCTCTCCCATCCAATTTGGTAATTCAGTACGATGCGCCTAATTATTGCACCTGCTTCCCGCTTCCCCGACGCATCCCTTTTGATCTGCGCAAAAGTTATACCTAAATTTTATTGCGCTACCGTTGTTCGTGTTTTTTTTTTCATAAGCCTTGTTGATATTCGGGGGGTGCATTCTCCACCATAACAACTTTGCTACAAAACAGACAGAGATGGTTCATTTTAACAAGAAATAACGTAGAAGAAACAAAAATTTAAGCACTTAACACTCAGATTATCCGGTCGGGTATCCCATCTATAATGACGTATTCCATTGTAAAAGACCGGCAAAAGCACAAAATTGCCGAGAATTTGCTGAACGTTTCAAATACCTTCCGGTCGTCTACTTCCTTTATCAAAAGACATTTCTTCGGTGATATCGTTCCTTCACAAGCTCACAAAGTTCACAAAGTAAGCTGCCGCTACAATCTCATCGATGTTCGTTTGCATCTTGTAATTTTCACATATATTCACCGCTTGCTTCCTCGTGCCAATCTTATTGATTGCGGTTATCTTTACTGCCAGTGATTACGGTTTTACGGCTTCGCTCGTCTTTATGAGAACCACTGAGCGGAAATTTCCGGAACGGAAGCTCCGTTAAACTAGGTCTACGCTAATTGCAACTGCGCTTCGAGTTTTCAAGCGCAATAATTATATGGCTGCAATCATTAAAATCATATATATACTTTCTGATCGTGCGCCGAAAAATGGCCTTAATATTATTATATTGTTTTCCATTCGCAAGACCATAAAGCCCAGCCTTTCAACATCATCCCGAAGCAACGGAAACATTCTTCGGCTTGAACGTATACATTTTTGACGTAAGAACTTTGAAAATTGCTTCGGAGTGTTGTTTTTTTTTTTACTGCATTGTAAAGCCCACTTTCTTCGTCGTGAAGTTAACGCCGATACCAGGACTGCCAATACTTTTGACAACACCAACACAGAGCACGGGCTGCAGAAGGCGAGCCTGCTAAGCAGTTTAGTGGTGCTTGCATTCTGAAGGTAATTATCTCCCTGTCAAAGCACCGATGCAACTACCTCTTTCAATCTTTGCATTGAAGGAGTTATTAGTATGAGCACGTACGAGATCTAAATTTCTAATGGAAATGCAAGTTCGGGATAGAAATGGAGAAGTGCTGGAGTACCATGTAAGCGAATTCTTTTCATCGCTTCGAGCAAAGAAACTGCGGTTAGCACGTTTATTTCTCTCCGATTACAACTCCTTGGTTTGCCCTAACCACGTCGCCGTCTCTGCATGCAGGGTGTTTCACTTAACTTCTGCCAAACATTAAAAATATGCAAATGCTACCTAGCAAGGTAACGTTGTTTACCGTCGCTTGGAGATACACAGATTATTTTTTGCATCCCTCCTAATTTGATTAGTCTTAATAAATAATAAGCTTTTCAGTTACTATAATTAGATAAAAGTGTCAACAAAAAATTTGAAAGCGACGTTAGGAGCTCCCGATACAGATTTCTGTTGCTCAATACGTGCTACATAAAAATGTTTTTCCGAGAGTGGAAGAAGCACGAATACACGCAAAATTGCCTGAATACCCGAACAAAGCATTTCGTGTCACTTACTGTGGACGTTCGCTAAGCACAAACTCGTGTTTCAACTCTTCACTCAATCACACATAGCTTCACTGTATATAGATTCCAACGAGTAGAATCTGCTGTATTTTTAATGGACCTCCATTATCGTCATCGTCACTGCTCTGATTACGGCATGGCTGGTGAGATGATCAAACTGTTTATTTATTTATTTATTTATTTATTTATTTATTTATTTATTTATTTATTTATTTATTTATTTATTTATTTATTTATTTATTTTCGTAAATCTCTGAATAGCACGCTAACCTAGACTAACCGAGCCACATTCCGATGGGGGAGACTTGAGTGACACCTTAAAGAACCGCTGGTGGTCGAACTGCTCAGCAGACCTTGCGTTGTTTTAGGACATTCAAATGCGCATAATTAAATCCTTAATTACATGTTTTGTTAGTACACGAAGTTGTACGCTTAGTGAGACAGTTACAATAACCGCGTCGGTACAAAGTCTTGATAACACACATTTGCATCAACTACAAACCTTAAAATGTGCTAAAGAAACAATAACAAAGAGTCGACAATTCGCTAAAACACGTTTTCAAGCGATACGGTATCGAGTTCTACTAATTAGTTGAACACGAGAGAGAAAAATCGCAATCCATGAAGTGACTCGTCCTTTAACGCTCCCTTGCTTTATTTCTCTCAGTGATAAGCAAATAAGCTGTTACTGAACCAAAAGTTAACTTTTTTTACGATACAAACTAGCGGTATGTCGAACAATCCATCGACACATAACTCAGTCATGAGCCTAAAATAAGTATAGCGCGAAGAACACTGGCTGAGTTACTCTTGCGCTAGCAGATGAAACACTGCAAGAGAAGCTGGAAAACTTCCGGCAGGGAAAAATGGAATGCGTATAAAGCAAGAAAATTCTAACTGAAAGGCGAACTTTGACATGCTAATAAACTATGTGCTCGGCAGACATGCGTGAAAGTTCTGAGAGATTGCGCTGGTGCGTGGTGACGCTTCCCTTTGAAGCGTATTTTTCTTCTCAGAGTGAACCAAGCCGCAGTACGTCTAAAACGCAACACATCTCTAATTAGGAAGTTTCTCAGAAGTCTTCATTCAGGCAGTTCGTTATGGCGGTAATAAAACAAAAAAGTGCGTTAGTTCTCACACCAGCCAGTTCTCATCGCCTAATGCCATTTTTCTTCTCATCTACCTAATTTCCATGGAAGCATAAATTAGGGATAGCAGAACACCACAGACGCTCAGTTTTCAAAGAGCAGCGTTGCGACGCGTGTTGCTTCTGAGTCAGACACTGGCTATTGAGCTGTTTCATTATTGCTTTACGCATCGTGCTGCAAACTCGTGTTGGTAGGTAATTAGTGTCACTAAGTAGCGACACACAGCACGCTGAATAGGGATGCGAGTTAAACTCTTGCTTGGGCTAGTTGATTCATGCTTGACGTAGTAAAGGCAAGGCGCAGAAGACCAGGACTCGGGAAGAAGAACACAAACGACAGGACCAGCGCCGGTCCTGTCGTTTGTGTTCTTCTTCCTGAGTCCTGGTCTTCTGCGCCTTGCCTTTACTACTTCATGGATGCAACTTGTTACAGCGTATTATTTCGCTCCTTTGAATACTGGCCGAACCAAAATGCAAAAGACGATAAATTAAGGAGAGATAAGCAAGCCAATTAATCACAATTTAGTATCTTCTGGGTCAAATGTGCGATACAATGCAATTATTTTTTTTTCAATTTTGCCCTTAACCATATGCATAGCCAATATATCATTTCGCAACACAACTCCGTGTGAAATTTAGGAATCCAGTGTATTGGTGGCCGCTGGAGAGATTTGACTGAAATGATGATGCTGTTACCAGTCATAATATAGTACTATTCAAGCTTTACTTAGCATTCAATGCCTTTCCTTTAGGCCACGTGCAAAGTTTAAGATAAGTTTACATTTTGCAGCTCTGTAACAAAAAGAGAAGATGCTATCGACCCCCGAAGGCTGCACGTAAAATGCCGTTTAAGGCATAAAACACAAGCGTTTTAAAAAAAGTGCAGATGCATTGCTTGCCTCGCTTGTGTGGCTTGGGTTAAACGTCTGCCTAAATATAACCATTTTATTTTAAACAACGTGACAGTGGTTTAAACTCTTCCACTTTACGCACTCATTATTCATCATTTGGCAGAATATTGATAGACCCTCTTGTTGCAGAGGCGCAGAGTTAAAACATTCATTTATCCTAGTAAAGCCCGTACTGACTCCCCGATAAGGATTTTGGTTTCGATTGCTACGTATTTCCGTGACTGGCGCTCAGATCAATAGCATCTTTTAATAAATGTAGTTACTTTATGTTTTATTTTCGTAAGGTTTGTTGAAATGTCGTAGTTTCAAGAACTGCTTAATGACGTCTGCCTTCGGCTATGACACTCTAAAAAATAAAAGAGTCATGGTAGCGCGGATGCAGCCTCCGCTCTTGCAAAAGTGTCATTACCCTTTAACACTTTTCTAGCGGTGGAGTATAGTGTCATTTAGCATTTACGGCAAATACTCTATCTAACGCGCAAATGTTTTCTGCGTCGACTGCAAGAACTCTGCGACAGCTTCTGGGAGTAGGTTTGCTTCACGGGCCCGAAGCCACGCACTGAAACCACGGCACACGACAAGTACTGAGATGCCGTGGTTTGAGCACGACTTCGCTTTATCTGGTTCACCAACTGCGTGCACACCACAGCAAAGTATTCGCTACATACGGTAAAGCGTAAACAAAGATCCGGGCTACCGGAGGAGCGAGACATCGTTTGAGCGACGCAGAGTCATCGTCAGTCTTTGTGAATTCGCTGCTTCCGTCTGCACATTAAGCGCAGAGTGTGCTTTGTCTACGGGGCACGTGATCGACTGAGCTGACGCATGCATCATTGTCAAAACTGATCCCACTCTCGCATTCGGAATATTCGATAAATCAAATTACTGCGAGCACGCTTAACAGGAATACTGACAGTTTCTTTTTTTTTTATTTACATGATATAAGGAGACGTTGTCGCCCAATTTGAGGCGGTGGCTACTCCTTAGCTCTTGAATGGGTCTGGCTTACAACACACAGGGTTCAAGATTGCATATGAAATAACCTTTTCGTATATACAAGCATCAGGGCTTGTCAAGCAACGTTTCCACAGTAACACTATGACGTAAGAAACGCATGGTACATACAGTATACAAGTAAAGTGTATCCACAGTTAGGTAGAAAAAAGTCTCAAAATACAAATGATACTGCCGCCTAATCATACAGTCTCTAGTCAACCGGTGGTGCATACATCATATAAATGCATTATCACATATAGTCATAACAGAACAGTCAACATAACATAATCCACAAACACATACATATATACAGCGACATTGAAATGAAAGGAATAATAAAAGCGTTAATAACGGTCAACAATGCCGATGTTTTCAAGAAAAGTCTGTAGTGCTTTTATATAGCGTTCTTATGCAAGGACGTTGTTTGCCAAGAACCCAAAAGTTTCTTTAAACTGAAAGGTCTGCGGTCTAATGTAATTAGGGTTGATTTAAGTCGGCGTCTTGGTGTGTCGTGATGTAGGCCATATGGAAGGAGGTGATGTATATCTTCGTGTGCAAATCCACAATCACGTTCGGAGGTTTCCGCATGGTCAATTCTATCTAAGAAATGGTTTGTGTAGGCAGTGCCTAACCTTAATCGATGAATAAGAGTTTCCATATTTCTGTTTAATGACAATGACAATTTGAACGCAATAAACGGATCAATATAATACAAACCTGAGCTGTTAGAATTCTGGTCAAACCACGTAATTCAACACATTCTGAAAGACGTTGTTCTTATGATGCAGCGTAATTCATTATTCGAAGTTGGTAGCGGAGCCACATCATCTTTGACGTGCGCTTGTCGTGCTGTAGTGTTTTACCTCGGTGCGAGTGTTGCTTCCTTGAAGAAGCAGTACTTGCACAAAAAGAACGCATTTCCACAGCATTCTGTGTGGCATCCTTCTTTAAGCATATTTTGTTTGTCAGCATCGATATAGATTTAGTTTTCCAGTAATTGCAGGATATCTTAGGTATTTTGATATGTAGATTTCCTTTTAATTTCTTAACCAGTTCCATGTGTCGTTTGATCACCGTGTGCCCCACACTTCAAGTGTTTTTAGAACATGAGAAATGCCTTAGGTTTACCTGCATGATTTCTGATGATGGCAGTCATGAGTGTTTAGACGTTCACGTGACTGTGTTTAACGATCGCGTTTGTAGAGTATGCTGTCTACGCGCGTGCAAAAAACCTCTGACAATTTTATCCTTTCGCTCCGCTCATTCTAAGAAAGCAAAACGAGTGATCGCATGTGCAAGTTTTGAGTCTGCCCTGAGGAAATGCTGTGACCATGTCGTGCAAGCTAACTTTTATCTGCCCGTTTTCCGCCTCATTTGAGCTGGATTTCATGTTGCATTGCGGCCTTCCGTCGCTGAAGCGCTGCTAAATAAATTCAAAAGCAAGCTTCTGCAATCCAAGGTTGCCCCGCGTCATCAAAAGAGGACACGACCGGTAGTCATGCATACCCTACTTTCACAAGATGGCACATGATATAGAGAAGGCAGCTTCTAGTTATGACGTAGTGGTCATTTGCTTTACCGCTTTGTACCTTACGTAGTATTATTAACCGGGCAACAAAAAAAGGAAAAGCAAAACCCAGTGGTGAAAAGGAACATCTTAGAGTTTTTGCGGAGTGCTCTGTAGGAGTAATTTATGAGATTCCGTTTAGCTGTGGCAAAGTGTACATCGGCCAGACCAGTCAATGCATAAATTATCCCTTTAGAGAGGACGAACTTTCAACAAGGAACCAAAATTTCTCCTAATTTCATTATCATAAGCCTTGCACGTGGGAGCCTGTGCTATCAGTGGCTCGAATTATACAGCGAAATTGCAATCCCGTTGTGCGTGAGTTGTCTGAAGCCTATATTGTAAAAAAGGGTGAGCTGATTCAAGTGTAACTCAGTCATCTGTTGTTCGCCAGAATAACTAATTAACTTCTTGGAAGATCGGTTTTGACCGCTCCTTGGTGGATACTCTTCGTTCTTGTCTTTATGCGCATGTGCATGTATGCGTGCATATACGTTGGAAGCGTGTGCCTGCTGATTAGATTCTCTCGTCCATATTCTCTTTCGTTCATTTTTCTTTTCATTCTCTTTCTTATTTTTTATTTTATTTCTCTGCACCGCAATTTAAGTGGAAGACACGCATCAAATCTCCCAGCAGCGTATTTTACATGGCACTGGATATTTCGCTTTGTCTTTAAACTGTACAGCAACATCTCCCAATATTCAGAAATGATAGAACTTGCTCTTGGGTTAGTTGGTAACTCGCCTTGTTTAAGTAATCAGGCGTAATTTCGTACCGCAGAAATAATCAGGCGTAATTTCATACATGCACAGGTAAGTTTTCACAGATAAGTTTCACGGGAGACAAGTTTCGAATGGCATAAACCTCGCATAGGCATTTTACACTCAGGGTCACGAATATTTCCCACTGTTATAATTACAACTTGATCGTGGCTGCTCCATTTCAACACTAACCGACAGTTCACGCAATAATCATTATGTACTTTAAACAAGAGGTGTAAAGGATCTGGATAAAGGCTTAACAAAATGTAACAATTTCATTCCGATTCATTGCCTTATCGGTCTTTGTCAGGGGTCAGGGTGTTTCTCCGTCCACTTTATCACTGGCGTCAACCAGCCGTGAAAGGTGGATTATAAAAAAGAAGGATAGAATTGAGCGAAATGAATTTTTACATTATGCCTGCCTATGATCCGATGCCACAGCCCGTGTACTTTACCAAGTTTATTATGGGGCGAATGATCGACTTCCTGAGCTGTCGTCTTTCTCTGAAGGACAATATAAGCCTACGCGGTGGCAGAAGAGTGCAAGAACTACTGCCGAATCGTTTTTGAAATATTTCTTGAGTATAACGTTCCCAATCCACTATATGATTATGAGGCACGCCGTAGGCACGCCTATTATGAGGCACGCCATATTAATTTTTGCCACCTGTGGTTCTTTAACATGCACCCGATGCACGGTATACTGGCGTTCTGCCATTCACCCCCTTCGGTCACCGCAGCCGACCGAAAATTGCGGAAAACTGTTATTACGGCTTTTATGTAAATTGGAAACAGTACAGTGGTAGTACGACACAAAGCTAGAATAAGTAGGTTACCATGGCAAGAACACAAAGAAATAAAAAGAAATGAAAACGTTTCTTCTTTTTTTGCGTGCAAGGGCATCAAGATTTCCATTTGCGTTATGAACTGCGACCGCCTGAGCATTACATTATATCTATCTGCGTTCATTAGAGGAACAATTTTCTAGAAAAAGCACGAAAAAGAAATAAATTCCCGATATAATTCTTGACGGGCCAAATGCTATGCCGCTTGCTATTTCTTTTTTTTTTTCCTCAGAGCTCTGTTTAACAAAAACCGACGCTATCGTGCCCGATAGATTTATTTTGTAAGCTCTTTCATAAAATGGACCAGCAAGAAGCTCAAATATTCTTAAGCGTTAGTGTTGTGTGCGGCAAGCGGGGGACTTGACTGTCCGTGTTTTCGTAGGCGATTACCATGTAGCAGATGAGCAGCTGCGTTCGTCGCTCCTTGATGCTGCAATAACCAAAAATAGAAAACCAACGGCGCAATCCACTGCACTGCGACAGGCGTGGAAAGGTTTGGCATGCCCCTTTCGTAGAGCACGCTCGCAAGAATTTAAAGCGGTACACAACAAGAGTTCTAATGTACTTCGAGGCTCTCCGACAGATGATTTAAATAGGTACGTACAACTGAAGGATGTATACTGCACCTATTTGTTATTATAAATACAGGACCCTTTTTAGCGGGCCAAGTATATGCGAATTCAGAAAGAGCGCCCGCGTTCACTAAAAGCTATTGCACTACAATTGTTCGGAAAAGCGAATTCCAAACAATCTTCGTGCTAGACACATTGCCAGCGAACGCGGTTGGCCTCTCGAAAACAGCACTTACGAACAAAAAGCTTTGTCAGTTCGGCCCCAGACGCATTAGTGAGGAATAAGCGCACATATCTGACGTAAATATACTAGGCTTCTAGCGTCCATTAAGCACTATGCTCCGCCGAATTGCCATTCTTGCACGGACGCCTATAGTGCGCTGTTTGCGGTTCTTTCTTGCGAAAGCATGAACGCAGGAATTAAGAGTGCCCTGCATGGCCAATAACTTAGTAACGTTTGTTTCGCGAGCAGTTTTCTTACTTGTCTGTCTGTGTTGTGGTGGCCACAAGGTTTAGCTAGACTACAGAAACCAGGATGATTACATGCCTGTGTACTTTATATCGTACGCGGCTTCAGAGACACAAGGCGAACTATGCGGTAGTGACAGAAATCGGGGCCCGTATCAGCGAAAAAGCGCTTACTATCAAACTCTTCGTAGAGCAATTCGCCAGCCAATTTTGATGCCAGACTGAATTTATTTATTTAACAATTTATCAATTTATTTTTTTACCTTCAGTAGCGAAGGTAGCTGACCATTGTAAAGAAGGACTAACTAACGAAAGGCTTTGCGAGCGCGACTCTTGGTTAAAATTATTTGCTGCTTGTATTTTGAACCTTCAGAAGCAGCCCCCTTTAGAAATTAGCACCATGAGACTCTTTAGACGTCCACTCACTGTATTTTCTCGTGGGAGATGAAAGCCCAATTCTTACCTGCGTGGCCCGTTTTTACGAGAGCCCATTCACTCCAGAAGCCAGTTAAAAACACTTGTTTTGTGGGTGAAACCAGCAAAGAGCGGGCACTTTTCTAGCCGCTTTCCTCTGCCGCATAATGCGGAATCCCAGTACTGTGCTATTGTACTGACGGGACCTGAGTAAAGAAGAAGTGGTACTCGAAAACAGACTTGTCGCAGGCGCAGCCAAATGCCGAATGAAACTCCTTATTGAATGCTCCTGTGCTCCTGTATTAGATTCGACATAGTGCAAACGGGGGAGAGCCTCTTTAAAACGTCATAGTTTCGTTGGGAAAAGTCCCATATAGTAGCTTTTTTATTTGTCAAAGTCGGACGGCACTGAACTAACGACAGCGAGATATGAAGAGAAGAAGCGCCATCCAACGTTTCACTATTGGTCCCGAAATCGTGTGGTCCTGAGAAAACTAACTGAAACAATGTTGATATATATATATATATATATATATATATATATATATATATATATATATATATATATATATATATATATATATATCAACATTGTTTCAGTTAGTTTTCTCAGGACCACACGATTTCGGGACCAATAGTGAAACGTATATATATATATATATATATATATATATATATAGAGAGAGAGAGAGAGAGAGAGAGAGAGAGAGAGAGGGAGAGAGAGGGAGAGAGAGAGATAAACATTGTTTCAGTTAGTTTTCAGGAACAAAAGTGAAGCGTTGGCCGGCGCTTCTTCATATCTCCCTGTCGTTGTTTCATGCCTTTCCAACTTTGCAGTGACGGAAAAGACATACTATGTGTGCGTGCGTGTGTGTGTGTGTGTGTGTGTGTGTGTGTGTGTGTGTGTGCGTGTGTGCGTGTGTGCGTGTGCGTGCGTGTGTGCGTGTGCGTGCATGTGTGTGTTTGTGTGTGTGTGCGTGGGTGTGTGTGTGTGTGCGTGTGTGTGTTTGTGTGTGTGTGCGCGTGTGTGTGTGCACGTGTGTGTGTGTGTGTGTGTGTATGTGTGTGTGTGTGTGTGCGCGCGTGCGCGCGCGTGTGCGTGTGTGTGTGTGTGTGTGTGTGTGTGTGTGTGTGTGTGTGTGTGTGTGTGTGTGTGTGTGTGTGTGTGTGTGTGTGTGTGTGTGTGTGATTTACTATCATTAACAACATATATGCAGGACTTTGTATTACTCGTTTCTTCCTGCTGTCATGTTTCGCCACTTTATGATCAACACTGTCATTCCTGTTATCGAATCCTTATGACAAAATAAATTTTCGTGATATCTCTGTTCTCAACTACAGGAACCCTTCATTACAATTTCGCGGTCATGCTATTCGGTTCTCACATCGATTGAAATGACACGAATGTCCTACGTTTCAGCCACAACAAGAAGCACTAGATTAAAGGCTACAGCACTCGCTCGGTCACACTAAGCGCGAGCGACATCTGGCATATTCTTTACATTCCTCACAGCATTGGACAATTCATTTTCTTTAGTTGACTGAAACCAAACGCTCATTTTGTTCAATCTCAGAACCACTACGCTCCTTCGAACTTTGTTTTTAATTTGTTATTAGCAACCGGTTCGCTTCCGTAAATATTTAAAGAGTAGCAGTTTACGTAGTAGTTCCCGAGGGAGGGACACCTCGCGGGGAAGAACATGTCATATGTCGGGGTGTATTTTTTTTTTTTGGGGGGGGGGGGGGGGGGACTGGAGTACTGAGACGCCCTTTCTACAGCCTTTCATTTGGACGCAGCAGAATCTCGTCTTGCAGAGCTGTTGCTGGCAGTAGCTTGTTTTCAGAGTTTATTTGTGTGTGCGATGCTACGTGCCGCAGGACAATAAGTGCTCACAGAGAAAATTTTCTTTTTTTTTTCCGAAAGCACGATAGCGAACCTGACGCTTACTGCAGTCTTGCGGAAATATATCGTGGGATCTCTCATGTTTTCTGAGCGGATAAACGAAACTTGGACTAATCAGCAACAAAAAAAGTTTGATATTCGTGGAATCACTATGTTAAATCACTTACAACTGCGTCACTATACTGAATAGCTTCCATATACATTCTTCTAATGTTAACTGCTGTACGGGATGCACCATGTTGTTAGCTAAGCAAGAAACTTCGGAAAACAATTCTGCCTGCAGATGAGGGCCAAGTTCCCCTCATGCAGACGTTAACTGTTATTAGTTCTCCCATAAAAAAACTAAATGATCCGTTGTCATCATCCGGTTGTTGGGTCAGAATGTTGACGTTATGAAGAGCGCCAGCAGCGGAGAGCGTGCGCGTCGTCCCATAGCGCGCGTTCTGCGCCACTGCTCCCTTCCACTACTTCAATTATTTCACGCTTCGAAAATTCTGCCCATCCCGTGATCTCCGACACTTGGCGTGCGGGAAGACAGCGCGCATCGAGGCCTGAGCCTCCTCGGGAAAACGTCGCCTGCTGATGCGCACTCACCCACTGCAGATCACGCGACTTCCAGCGTGCGGCACGCGGGTAGCGCATCCGGGACAGCAAAGTGGCGAAGGCGCGAACGCGACTGCAGTTTTTGTATTAAATCGTATCGTCATAAAACAAAGGCAATGAAAAACTGTTTTACAAGTGTTCAGTTTTTTTGTGTGTGTGTTTTTCTTTAGAGCGCAGCTCTTAGGCGCCTGTTCCTGCGGTGAGGGTATGCGGCGGCGTAACCGAGCGAACAAGCACAGCGAGAGATGAGAGCGAACGCGGAGCCCAGCGGGGGATGAAAGACGCAAAAAACAAAGTGGAGAGGAGGGTGCAGCGGGACCACGAGGCCGAAGGTGGAGGATGGTATGGCGCAAGCGTAAGAAGCAGAGCCTAGTGTGGCGACGATGGCTACGAGATGGCTCCAGAGCAGCACACGTCTGTTGGCGGCGGCTGCTGTGAATCGCTCCCCCCCCCCCCCCCTCCCGCGCGCTGGCTCTCGCGGCCTCCAGGTTATCGAGGTTTAGTTGCGCCGCAGTTCGCTCCGTTTGCAGCGTGCCGCCGATTGTCCGCGCCAGCCAATATATCGCGAAATGAAAACACGTATACAGCTACGCTCAAATTTCGCATTAGGATGGAACTTCTTTCTTCCTTTCTTCAATCCCCTTTCCCCCTTCCCCAGTGCAGGGTAGCCTACCGGTCTCAGCCTGGTTAACTTCCCTGCCTTGCCCTTATGACTTCTCTCGCTATCGCACTAGGAAGTAGCGTGATTGTCGGTGGACTTTCTTTTCCATTTTTTTTTCAGTTCTTGTTCTTTTCTTTTTACATGCAGCACATTACGAAGTGATGAACGTAATCTATAGAAGCGCATTTGAAGTATAGGTCGCTTATCAACGTGCCGTGTAAATATTAACCAACGTCACGTCCGAACGAGCAGAAATCTAAGAATAGTAGGCTATTCTGGTAATTACCAGCTGACCAAAGGGTTTCAAGTCTAATAGCATATAAGTGAGAGAGGCCAGAAAACGGGAACGTCTTAAGCAAAGCCAACAGCCCCTTAGCTTTCACTTTCCTTTAGAAATGGTTGCAGCTTTAAAAAAAAATTGTAACACAAGACAATTCCTCGAACTGAAACCCCAACAGCTTAGAACTACACATTTCGACTGTGCTTGAAAAATCAAAGACGATGCTGTGACAATGTTTGCAGACTAGTAACTGTTCGTCTCGGCCACCCAAGGAACATTTATACTTGTCTCTTCTGTTCTGTCTGTTTTTTTTTCGAAAGAGTCTGGAAAGGTGTTCTGGGTTTTACAAAATGCATTGTTGAGCACGGTGAACACTTTCACTAACGAATCTGACTAGTTCGTACTTTCGTGCCATGAAAAGCAGCGTTCGGAACTACTTGCACTAGTGTATCTGGACGCGCACTCAAGCAGCAAGAACGCCGCACAGAGGTATATTATTAGAGCTACATTAAGATAGATTGTTGAGCTACGAAAGCATCCTTCTTTTCTGTATTACTACTCGCGTGAGTTAGGCTATAAATTTTTTTTATTAAGAAGTCACTTACCACTCGCCTCAAACTGCCATTTATTAACTCCATGCCTTACATTCTCAAGAAGATAATTACTTGGCCTAGTTAAAAGTAACACTTAGAACATGTGAAGCTAGCTAACGACACGCGACATTTATTCGCATTTGTTATACGGGTGTCACACGGCGCGCTTTGGATCGCGATCAAGCCCCATCCGCATCTAATTTCTCAGTCGTGATTGGCTCCTTTGCACAAAATGCGCGAGAGAGCCAATCGCAGTCGAGAATTTCGATCCGGATCGGTCCGGATCGCGATCAGAAGTGTACGTGTGACACCGGTATTGAGTGTGTTCATTTGGATTAGGTTTTTTTCTTAAGTTCTCAGCTGTTAGTCCCAGTTGAGACGGAAAGCAACCGTTCCTGCCCACAATGGGAACGTTAACTGCTTTCTTGTGTATCTGCCTGGTGTTTGCAAGACATTAAAAAATGGACCGAGGTTTTCTATGGAACCAGTGAGAGACGTCTGACGTGCGTGTGCATCTCCATCATTCGTTATAGTCGAACGACTCTTGTGTCGAGTTAGAGACACTGCGCGTAAGTGTCATGTTTGTGTTATGCGTATAATAGTTGCTTGCTGGAACATCGATATTCGATAAACGTGCCACCCAATGTCTCGGCTGAATGCGTCGTACATGGGCGTGCGCCGACGTGTCAGCGCTTGTTTACACAGCGCAGTTTAAGGAAGCGCGAAAGAAGTGAACGCAAGCCTCTTCCCGTTCCTGGCGAGCGTTAGCTGTTTCTAGCGAGCCGGCCATTTCATCTATATCCGTCAACAGCGCCTTTTTATTAACGCGATAAAATCCAGAAAATCCGGTGTAGGCGTCGGCATTCGGCGCCGGCGTCTCCGTGAGCGAAAATTCCTGTATATATCTAGGTATGTGTGTATGCCACAGCTTGCTATATGACATGCGGTATATGCGGGTTATATTGCCACAGCATTCTATCTCTAAAGTGGGTCATACCTTGTCTTACATTCTTGACAACATATTCCCTCGGAATTTTCAGAATGACAGCCCGCAAACAAATATCGCGAAACAAAACACTGGCAGTGCATGCCTTTCATATTAAAGCTTCTCAGATTGAAACAATAAAAGCGCGAAGCAATAAAAGAAACCTGGAATTGTTGTAATTTATCGGGCGCAGCTATGCACCACCTCCGCGATCGGCCCCCGCAAGAGGCCGCGTTTCTACCAGAAAGCACGCCTTCGTGCATAGCGTTCGCCGCCAGCGTTTCTCGGTAAACATTGAGTTTAGATAAGCTGCAGTTGCAGGGAAGCGTGAGAAGTAATCAGGAAGATTTGAGTGCTATCCCGTTCCACTTTTAAAGGTGAAGCTTACGCGTCCTCCTAATTTTTTTCTCAAGGTAAACCAAGCGAATAGTATGCAATGTGCCGCAGTACTCCGCGTCGAACGTCTCATCGAGTGCTCCTGAAATCTAGGAACAAGTTTCGGCTGCTGTTGTTGTTGTTGTTGTTGTTGTTGTTGTTGTTGTTGTTGTTGTTGTTGTTGTTGTTGTTGTTGTTGTTGTTGTTGTTGTTGTTGTTGTTGTTGTTGTTGTTGTTGTTGTTGTTGTTGTTGTTGTTGTTGTTGTTGTTGTTGTTGTTGTTGTTGTTGTTGTTGTTGTTGTTGTTGTTGTAGCCTGTGGCACGTGTGGCTCAGGCTACCTGCCGCGCTCACGCTGATTCAAGCATAACTTCTTCTTCGCTTGTACACACCGTCCTTACCTTGTTCGAGTCATGCTGTCAAAGTGAACAACGTTTCTTGGAACATTCTACTGCATTTATTCTTCCCGGACATTAATAACTGCTTACGAATCTTTTTCATGGCAACCAAAGGTGACGCAGTTTTAGCTTATTTATTAACGTGTTTTCTTTTGCGCAATACCTGGTAACCTGAGGCAAGTACGGCAGCAAGAAAGCTTGTAGCGGCATCTTGTGGCGCACAATTTAATCAGCGAGCACACAAGGTTAGTAGTGCAGTGACTTACGATATTTTAATAATGATGGTAATGATGTTTATATTTATTCATCAACGACGTACAGGAGAACGTTCGAGCCCGCAGAAGCCTTATGGCTTGTGCGCATTCCCGGGAAGTCCCATTGTGTTTCACAAGCGTAAGCTTGATGACAAAGTAAGCCAGTTAGCAAGAGCGAGAACACACATGCAGTAATGAAACAAAGCAACAATACAACAAAATAATAACTAGCTAGACCAGTAACTAAGTGAAAATAAATATGTTACAATAATAATTGCAGTGAGCCGGTAAAGTAGGTAGTATAAGATATGACTACATCCTGCATTACAGTAATTTCGAAAGATACAATGAATCCGTTGAAATTGCGCATGTGCTCTAGTTAAGCAATCTGAACGTGTACAGGAGGTTCCTAAACAAAAAAGGTGAAATGATATGTATGAAACGCACTATACACAAAATAGACAACAAAGACAATATCTGTTTTATTTTAGTATGAGTTGTTGTTGTTGTTGTTATCATTGTTGTTGTTGTTGTTGTTGTTGTTGTTGTTGTTGTTGTTGTTGTTGTTGTTGTTGTTGTTGTTGTTGTTGTTGTTGTTGTTGTTGTTGTTGTTGTTGTTGTTGTTGTTGTTGGAGGAGGAGAAGGAGGAGGACTAAGGTTTCAAGCTCGCTGCATGGTACAGCATATAAGTGGTTACTTATTTAAAGATTTCTCCTTCACACACCCGTGTCAGTGTTTTTCGTGATTGTTTCGTTCTAGTGCTACTTTTTCAGCCATTCAGGAATTATATATTCACACGTGAGTAATTCAGATTTGTTGCAATATTTGCCAGCAGAAGACAACATATGAACTTAAAATATCAGCATTTATGCAAGCATACATTTTGCGTTCAAAGGTGCGCGTCTAACATACCTGAAGATCAGGCCTCTTGCATGCCTTTGCAAGAGCCATGAAAGTTTTCAGCTATGAGCGAAATATTTTATGATAAACGCTAATTTAGGAGCCAAATCGCGCGCTCAGAGATGGAGCGAGAGAGGTCATTTACATGTGAAAGGCAGAGAAGTTAACCAGAAGAGAGATACCCAGTTTGCTGCCCTGCACTAGAGAAGGTTTGCTACAAGCCTCTAGAAGCACTGTAGACCAGCAGAAGACACACAAGCGAACTTGAAGCACACTTGTTTTCTTACTCTTTCCAATATTAGTTTAGTTTAATTTTGGGTGTTCTGGACAGCGATATTGGAAAGGGACCTAAGTTCTGCACTTTTCAACTTTTTCAAAGCTAGGACCCTTCCGCCTCCTCCTTGCCCTCCAAGAGTTTTCGAGGCATTCCGCTTTTCTTAAATTACAAATGCCTTCCCTACTAAATCCACGCTAATACCGCTCTTTTTTTTTCTTCCTATGTTTACAATATTCCTTACATGTGCAGCTGGGAGTAAGTAGAACTTAGATAAAGAAATGTACAAAAGACCATTAGTCTTTTTTTTTCTTGTAATTCTTCGATTATGTTCCTTATTATTTTATACCATCGAAAGGGATTTTCATCGGCGAAGGTAAACCTGAGTTCTCTATATAAGCTGTTTCACAAGGAACAGCTTATTTATAAGATTTTATAGTTCAAATATGTAGCCCTCCTGTCTTAAATATAATGAAAAGTACCAATCAGTCACTGCACACTTATATGGTAAGAATGTTCCTGTGTGACTTGAATCGGAATCATGCTAATTTCAGATATTTTCATGAAACCAGTCGTTGGTGTTGATTTATTATTAATCTTTTTCAACGTACTTCACAAGAGGATGTTTCTCCAGGCCTAACAAAAATATGTAATTTTCAAAAGCAAGAATTTCGAGATTATTATCTTAGCTTAAATTTTCTACATCCAAACGCACTTATTCTTTCTTCTTTCTTGTATAGCACTCATGGCCGCACCAGACTTATGCACACAATGTCTGCACATCGAAATGAAAGCCTGCACTTTTTTTTTGTAGTTGCGGCATTTTGGTTTCCGAAGACCTAATTGGTGCATTTTCGTAGGTAGCTATACCATGCGATTCTTAATGGAATTACGTGGACGTCAACGGTAGAACTATACTCTGGGGCTGAATATCCAGAAAACTGTGCAGCTGGCTATAAGGTTAGTCGTTGGAGGGGCGAGGTGGGATAAGGACTGGTTATCACTATCTGTGGTTCATTAATGTGCAAGCAAAGCTCGTTACATTAGCGTCTTTGCCATCGCCTTATGAAAGTGACGCAACAACGCGATGACACCTCACCGCCTGCAATCACCGCCGCAAATGCCAGGCGTGCTCAACAAAGACAACTCCAAATGCCCATCACCTCGTGCAGGAATGCAAAGAACTCAAGACATTACGAGGATGTGTACGAGCCTAAGGAGGTGACATCCTTTTAGGACTGGTTCCGACCATGGGCTAACATCGAAGAGACTCATAGCTCACTATGGAGCTTCACGTTCAAAACTTTCATATTGTGTCACACACTTATCTCCCTTCCCCTCACCTATTTCCCGAAATATGCCTAGAACCGTAATTTAAATATATTGTTCTCTCTCTCTCCGAAATGAAACTCAGGTGGTAGGCTTGGAACCCGCTGCCCTGCGCTGAATGACAGAACACCTGAGCCACTGGGCGACCATTGCAGGTTAATTAATTGTGATACACGCGTGAGAAACAGGCACATAAAAAAGTTTTGATGATCAAGGCAAGAAAGTACATTGGTCTTCAAGTACATCATGGTGTAACTAAAGCTGTCGTACAATCAGAATAGCCCTATATATGCATTACAAGCACGTTGTTGCCAACGCAAACACTGAAAGCACTGCGAGAATTTCGCAACGAGAGTACTTCCGCCAAACACTTTCCTGTAGTGCTTCTCCCCGAGGGACAACCAATTTATAAGTACGAAAGAGCACACTTTGCCAGAAATGCCACTGAAAGCGAGGTGACGTCGGGACACTTCACAAACATGCGTTCAATCCAGTGAAGCTGCCTGTAGAAGGAAGAGCAGCTTTCCCAAGTTTTATTCGGCTACATACGCTATACGCCTCACTTGAAGCGTCCTTAATATTTTGAGCTTAATTTCCTCAGCGGCATCATTCAATCTAGCTGCAAACATACATTTCTTACTTTCCAGAGTCGACCCGAGTGAAAGCAAAGTTCTTGTCTTGAAGTTTGCGGATAGTGTAAATGTAACTCTACGCTCCACAACATGTGTTGTTCCTCCCGCGCCATCGCACTTTGCCATCGGAAACGCCTTAGGGGCCGCAACGGCAGAAATGTTCTCTTAAAACGAACATGCCTAAGGTGATAATGTAATTCCGTAAAAGTTATAAAGTGTCTTTGCTTTCAGGAATCCACGATGCTTTATGCCAACAAAATCTCCTTGGCAAGCAAGACCATTTTTACTCGTCATGAGGAGGTCATCAATTGAAGAGAGACCTATAGGCCCTGTCATTATCCCCATCAGCCTATCTTATGACCATCGTAGGACGAAAGCTTCTCCCAGAGATCTTCAATCACTCCTATCTTGGGTTACCTGGTTCCAAATTATGCCTGCAAGTTTTCTAATTTCATTACACCACCGAATGATCTGGCAGCCTTGACTGCGCTTAGCTTTGATTGATATCATACCTGTACTTGACCCCGCACTCAACATCAAAAATGCATAGCTGTCCATACACGCAAATAGTTTTACCTTTTAAAAGGATTTACAAAAATTATTGTCTTCGTACGTAGTAAAAGTGCGTGCACGTTGAAGAGGCAGGCCTCTATAGGAGTTGCGTTGTACTACGCTTGAAATTTCACATACCCCTTGGCATCTAACTTAGCCATGTGAGCCTCATGTACAGGCTATGACTAGATGTTGCCTTTACGAGACGATATTTGCATTTTATCGAAAGTGCGGACTCGCTAGACTGTGATATGTGCAAAGTGCCTGAGACAGCGGAGCGCATACTAGTAGTTTCTCCCTAATATGACTAGGGACCGACCTTTTCGTCACGCCGATTACCAACAGGCCGTTGAGAGGAAAAAAATGTTACTGAGCCCTCGGCCGAACACTCCACCTAGGAAGTTAGCCATCAAGCCATCCTAAGATTTCTCCTTAGCGCGGGCTCAACTTACGGGACCCCTCACCAGATTTGGACATAGTAAACAAGGTAGCGCAATGCGCAGGTAATGTGCTGACGATCCTGTCTACAAAGTATGAAAGCAAGACGTGCCCGGAGAACAGCTCAAACTTCAAATGAAAGCCAGCGTGGAGAGCTCTTGGGAGCATCGGTCTTGGGGGAGCCCTGCCACTCGCCGGAGTCACGCACAAATGCCTTTGCGCAATACGCACTGCTTGCAACGTTACCTAATGTGACACGTAACTTCGATAAATAATCTAATGCGCAATGCCGCCACTGTAAATGGCGCCGCACCACAATATAGAAAGAGAAAAATAAAACCCACGGGGTGGTTACGAGTGTGTAACGCGAATGTTTAGGCGCTAGCTAGCTTTTTTCGCTCCCGCTCTTGAGCTCGCCCAATCGCTTGGGGGTCTGAAATTCCGGCTTCATGCATGACATTTCATTTAAACTGGTATTCTATAACGTTCTCATTTAAACTACTACGCGCGCTCCTTTCCGATGATCCAGTACTCACCGGCTTCCTAAGCATACATTGGCTCAGCCGAAGGCCGTATGACGATGACGGCGTTGAGACAATGAGGCGACGATTCTGACATGATGATGATGGTTTAACGACGACAGCGTTACCACGACGACATGGTGCCAGTGGGATAGCGATGAGTGCAAAGGGATGATGCAATGACGATGGTGGCGTCAGCATGATTGCGACTGCATGATGAGACTCGTATGGCGAAGATGGAATGACAGAGACAGAACGACTATGACATCATCATGACGACAGTATGGCAAACAACTGATGATGACGATGGCTGTGTGATGACGACACAATGACTATCATGGCTGACAGTGGCGTCATAATCAAGATTTAATGACGAGATCATGTCACGGTGGAACGACAAAGAAAAAAATAAGTTGATGGAAGAATGGAGGGCCCAATCTGTAGGTTTCTTCGCGCCCGATGCGCGGAAGGAGACATCTGGCGGTGTCCCAGGGAACCAGGAAACCCAACTTTGCGTCACAGTAACAGAACATGCTATTTGCCGAAATTTATGAGCACAACCCTCTGGTGGGAAAATTAGGAGTCCTCCAATCTGTGCGTTTCTGCGACAGAATCTTGACAACTCTCAGCATCGACTTTTTTGTCAACTTATTGACATCCCCACCAATTTCTGTTCAGCGAAGCATAAAAAAATTGACGACCAGTTAAGTATCCTCACGTGATTTGTATTTGCATTACCTTAATCCACTTTAATTCACCTCAATTCGCTTTACTCCACCTTAGGTCAACTTACTTCAGAACTCTACCTTAATCCACCTTTCTCTAATTTCTACCAACAATATACCACCTTAATCTACTTTAATCCACCTTAATCCACTTTAATTCACCTTCATTCACTTTACCTCATCTTATTTCTTTTTATTCCACCCTAACTTTACTCTAAATTGCTATAACTTTAATTCGCTTAACTTCACTGTAAGTCACCTTAATTCACTTTAATCAACATAAATTATCCATCATTACCGCTAATTAACGTTGCTATGCCATTTACTACCTTCTCTATTAATACTGAAGTCACACTAGGCGCCGATGACTTCAGCTCCTCCCCTATGGCTGGGACGACACTTCCCGAACGACACACGTAGTGGGCCACACGTTTACTCAACCATATGGCTGCCATGTGACCTGTGCAATGACGCACGCACTGGGCACACCTTGAGTCAACCACGTCCATGTAACCGCTGCGATGTCGCCAGCAGCGTGCTCGTCTCGCACCCTTGACGCCCTGGTTCGATTCCCAGCCATACTGAACTTACCGAATGTTGTTTTCGAAGGCAATAATTTACTTTGTTCACAGGAATCTCCCTGAGAAATGTGATGTCGATAGGGACATTATTTGACGTCTTTTTACCTCTTCTTAACTTGTTTTCAAAGAAGCTGTATAAGTGTTCCGTGTAATTCACTGTCCATAAGTCACGGTCCATTGGTCACTTTGGACACTTGGCACAATCTTCTTGTTCTGGGTACCTGGCACAGATAACTTATTTTTGCGAGCAATGTGCAAACAACTTACCCGTGCGCTTGACACAGCTCTTCTAATTCTCCCTTGACGTATGCCTGCGTTTGCGCTTCGTCCCCTCACGTGACCGTTTTCTGCGGCTGTTTGTGTGGCTCGGCGGAGCTGCAGCCTGAACTGTGGAATTTGATAGAAATAAGGTCAACCTCAAAGATCAGAGTATTACAATCTTCGCTGCAGTCAAAAGGTCAATAAGCACTCTGCCACTTGTAACACGGAACGATGAAAACGTTGTCTTTTACATCGTGTCTTTAACCTCAGCCTGAAGACCACGTTATTTGCAAGCCCTTTACATAGTACATGAAAGAACTGCACCATAATTACGCAGTGCGACACGTATTGCTAGATACCTGAAATTATATTCGAAATTAGAAGAGTTAAGTCGCTGATTATGCAATGAGCAAAGCCTTGTTTTCATCACCCTGGATAGAGTGGCCCTCTTGCATTCCTGGATATTAAAAGCACAGCTCTTGGAAGTTTCGTGACGGAGCGCATTTGCTGGGAAGAAAGAGTGGCAAGGCCTTCCCCATCTGCTCTCCTCTCGTTTTGTCATTCTCTATGGGCAATTATACCAGCATCGGACATCAAAACGGCGCTTAGTTCGAATGTCGCTTGCGGCGTGTTGGCTAAAATGCCGACGGCGAGACATTTGTTTTCTAAATAATCCTTCCTCCTCTCGAAATCTTAATGAGCGCGTGACGCAGTTCGACTTGATAGCCATATAAATTGCGAAATGCTCACGATGCGCGCATTACGAACGCTGGACGTCATCAAAGCACCCGAAGATCTGCTTATTCTTCTTTGAACGTTCGCATGTTCTTCACTTTAGTAGGCACATTTTTTTTTTCATTCCAGCCGCGACTGACTCCATGGAAACATAAATTATCTGTCTTATGTAAAACAGCAGGTTATTCTTTGTGCATAACTTCCAAGTCGATTTATTTCACAACTGTACACTTTTCAAGCACGCGAAAAAAGTAAGGTAATTGTAGACGCATATGCTATGATAAAGTGGAACATCAAAGGAAATTAAGATTGCATTTATTCATGCCGACTCACATTTGGGCCTTTTCATATAGCTATTCTGGCGTCCGCACTAATCTTCGTTTCTTATGTTCCTTACCCTCCAAGGTCAACAACTTCTTTCGCACTTGCTCTTAAGGGACACACGGCCATTACATGCATAACGCGGCAGTTGGCATTAGAAATGAGTAAGGATTGATGAGTATTAATGAACTGCTGGATTAATGAGTACTGCTTTATAACGTACGGTCGCAAATCTTTCCTAAGAGGGGTTGATGACCACCACGCGCAATGTATTGCGAATAAGATTGCATACAGGCTGACTTGTATAAGAAACAAATTTTAATGTCTTCATACAAAGGCGAATCTGGAAATCGGGAAAGCTGCAGATTATTCCCATTCTCCTTCTGCATTTGTTAACCATCACATTGATGAAGAGGTCATTCGCTGCAGTAATAATTATTGGGTGCGGCTGCTGTTCCTATGACTCAAACGACGCTTTATGCCATTGTGCAGCACAATCATTTTGGCACTGGCTGAATCGCAGCTACTTCTGAGCCTTTTTGATGGCTATGCGGTAATGATTTGAAGTCGGGAATTTGCCAAATTTTAAGCGTAATTAGCTTTTTTTTATCTAATCATATCCCAATTTCAACATTTGTGATATCCCAAACGCACGACGGCCAAATGGCGCTGCTTTTACGCCCTTCATATGCAATGGAAAGCGTCCGACGCGAAGACAGGAAATAAACAAGGTCGCATGAATTTGTGCGAGTTTAATCGAAAACAATGTCCAGCGATGAATATGACACGAATCACTAGGAATAAAGGTACGGCGAATCCTTCGAATGGGGGTTCGCACACAAAAAAGACGAATTTGTTTTTTGGTGGCGTGTTCAACTTTTTTCAATGAAGCGGGCCCCTTTCTTCAAAGAAAAGATTACATCTTCCAAAAATTTTGGCGACAATACCAACACCTCCAACGATATATCCCCGTAATCTCGCATTTCCTGATCAACTCTTTCGTTAGCCATAAGGATATGCTCATTTTTGGTGTTCTTACGCTTTCAAATTTTATTTCAAGACGTGGCAGTCCCAATGTATACTGCGATACATAAAGTTCTAGCGTGATCGCTGTTACTTTCAATGTATGTATACACTAATATTTGCTCAGACAAGTTTTTCTTGAATTCCTATGTGGAACTTCGGAGAAGCGCCTCAAGAAAGATGAATGAAAGTAATATTGTTTATTTTTAGTATACGTACTCCGAGTAAACAATTTTAAACATAGAAATATGCACTAAGACCCGTATTCACAAAAACCATCTTACGAACCAGCCGCACGTGTGTTAATTACGCATTCACGCGCAGCCGTTGCCCAACCGCTGCCTATGACGTCATTAACGTGTTCGTCTTGGCGCGCCGGACCTCGCGCCAACGAATTAAGCGGAACCGGCCTGAATGGAAACTGTCGATGCGTAGCATTATATGGCGGTCGGCGGTCGTGTGGAATTCATATGTTCGGCGACGTAAATATGTGCATATCTCTGCTCGTACTCCTCACACATATAAATAAATACCGCATACTACACCATCATACCATTCACATACATCATTACCACGCATAACACATTCCGTGCCACGTTCACTGCCATATAAGGATAGGGATATTTTCGACAGTTCCCGTTCAATGAGGCGACGCTTAATTTTTACGTTTGGCGTGACTGCTAAAAAGAATTACTAGAAAATTTCGCAGTAAACGCATATACTTGCTGCCACCTGTACGTTTCGGGCCTATCGCGTAATATCCACACTCCACGTTTCGCACGTCATCATCATCATCAGCCTAGTTACGCCCACTGCAGGGCAAAGGCCTCTCCCATACTTCTCCTACTACCCCGGTCATGTACTAATTGTACCGCGTCTCTATTTTGTTCGTTCCGCGAGCGATCTACTCCTCTTAGACTTACTCTATAGCGTTTATTTTCTTCCGGCCGCTGTCCGCAGAGGCGCACGAGGCCACCTATGACGTCGTGTTGTGTCATTCGATCCGTATCGGTTCGATATTAGGGTAATGTAAAAGAGAAATGAAGCCCCCTGGAGCCTTAATGAGTATTTTAAGGTGGTTTTATACGTATAGTTGCAGCAGGCAGTTGGTTCGCAGTTGGTTGATCTTTTCTTTCGTTTTTTTTTTTTTGCCTCGCCAAGCACTTGGTGTCAGGTCAGGGAGCATGCAGAATTATCCTCATGCTTGATTATTTCGCTCGCTCAGCTTTCTTGTGCAAGTGAGTGCCTTCAACTGGCACTGAAACCTACATATCATTTGGTTAGGTCACGTAAAGTGCCGTAGAGTAATGTGGAGTGTTTGCGCAGTATTGTGCAATAATTAATAAGGGCACTTGCGCAGGCGTTCCAATTGTAAGAGATTAGATAGTGAGTCAAGCTTCGGCTGAAAGTCGGTGTGAAATCGACGGCATGCTCTTGTGTGAGTGAAAACCCCATATGACGGCAAGCATCATTTGTAATAATTTTTTAAGTACGCAGTCGAAACACTCATGAATAACAGAAACTCACGATGGAACAATGAAGTTGCACTTGACATTTGTCAATGTAGTTATCAAATTAGCACGCACTCATGGGCATCTAACATTGTTTGAAACACCGTTAACATAGCCTATACGCCGGATCAAAAAAGTGACAACCATAAAGAAGCTCCTTGGGTTCAAAGTGGCTGTCATTTAAAAATTATGTTGCCGAGTCAACCAAAGCGCCAATTTGCCTTTTTTTATTGAAGGAATGCTCGGAGCACTAGAGGCTAGCTTCAACAATACCGCCAGTCGAAATTTTTTTCCAGACTCTCCAATTTGCCTGAAATGCCATATCTGACAAATAGTTGAAGTTCAGTGGTCATTTAAGACAGTGCATGATGTTGCTAGTAGAAGAATTCCAACGGACATGTTTAACAAAGCTTAGAAAAATTGTCGATCAGCTTGACTGATTTCTATGGGCGGTGCAGTGATAGATGAAAAAAAATCATGAGCCATTCCACTCTGTGCAGGTTTGTGACCAGCAAAGCCGTTTAGCATACGACATAGAGGTGACACAGAATTTTTAACGTAGGTACCTACTCATTTCCCGTGATTTTTTTGTATATATTCGCGTGGACGACGGGAGCGCCGCCCCGAGGAGCCGTAGGAAACAAACACGCGAGAAGTTTCGACGAGACCGCCTCCACGGGAGAGCGGAATGAAAGGAAAGGAGATACGCAAGCGCTTGGAACTCCGACAAAGAGTGTGCGGTGCGAACGTAGACGTGGATGACGTGGGTAGAATTGTAGTATCTATTTTTATCAGCTGAATATTTTATACGGGTTGTATTTGGACCCAAAATATTAAACCTATTTTCGCATGCTGGCGGAGTGCTTGAAGTCTGCTACACCTCCGCCGCCGGTCGCTCCGGTATTGCGCTACCTTCGCGATCGGCCCACGGTTTTTAGTCTATGCACGTCAATGCGCTGGAAACTAGCCACATAGAGCTTCGCCGTAAAATGCGTTCCAAGCTATACCGATCCTGTTGCCTCATGAACTGTCTTTATTCGACCAGAAGATAGAGCGCAACATTTAACGTCTCCGTAACACTGAGACCTTGGAACTGGATAGTGGAGCTGGAACACTCACTGACGTAAAAAAAGCACAGCGCTCAAAAAGAAAAGTAGAGCGCGGCAATTTACGTAGAGAAAAGAAGACGCGTTCTACTCGGCTACCTTGCTCTAGCATGAACATGGGGGTGAAGACATTACAGCCAATGCGATTCTGATGAAATTTGTTTGGTAAACTTCTGGGGGTTCAGTTGTAAGTTCATCATGATGGATATCAAAAAAAGAAAAAAAAAGTAGATTCGTGGAGCCCGAAAAGGGCAGCTAATATGTCAAATCAATTGTCTTCCTTTTTTCATTTTTAATCACCAGTTTCATGCGGTTGGGCATTATCATGACAGCCTGTTCGTTTTCTTCTTCAAGCGAAACTTAAAGCTCTGACAATGCCCTCATTCCCAATCAGCGTAAAGAGAACTAGGACGCAAGAAAACAAAGTGTCCGTCTTTGAACTGCCGGTTACAAAGGAAGTACTCGCCCTCGCATAGTTACATGTTTCTTGGGCAATGCGAGTAAGAAAGAAGAAAAACTTGTTGCCATTTAATTTCCCCTATAACAAGCCGTAATCACCGTTGACACTCGGCGCATGACAAAAAGAAAGGAGGGGGAAGAGGTGCCATCACAACTGCCTGTAACTTCGTTTGTTTTGCAGCAATCCGCCAGAGTAGTTACTGCCGCTGAAGCACAAGACAGTTCCAGAAGTACTGTCTGGACATGCTCAAGTGCTTTTTAACCATAAAAGTTTCTCGACTGGAGCTACCTGAGCACTTCGATAGCTCTCGTAGCCTTCAACAAAGCGCGTTTACCCTGGTTATGCCCGATGTCTTCAATTAATCTCGAAAATTAAGTTTGTAGATGGACAAGCTGTTGCACTGGCACATGTAATTGCGATTAACTGCTTTGTTCTCCGAGCGGGCCGGCCATTTTCCTTTCTCATTCAGAGCTTCGCTATTTGCCTGGAAGTCGCTTGCTATTCTAAGCTTTATTCACTTCACGCACCTCCTACTCTGCGCATACAAATTGTATGAGACATCTCGTCTCGTATTCTGCAAACTAAAACAAATGCCAATGACACACAATACGAATTTGAGAACAAAGAGAGCCTCTTGTATAGAAAGGAGAGACGTTTATTCGTCCTGCTATTTGAGAAGGTGTGGCGTTCATAGTCTCAGGGCCATCCCAAAAGTTGAACATTGCTTTTAAACGTGGTGCGTCGTAGGCCAGACGAGCAATGTTTTACGAGTTATGGAAGCATCGGTCTTCCGATTACACTTGCACTCAGGTGTGCAGTTTCAACTCAATAGAAAGCACTGTTTCATCTTACTCTGTCGTAAGGTTTTATTGTACGGACACCGCGAACACCGCCTGACATCGGACGTCGGATATATCAAGCGCTAAACAACTGCACCAACGCTAGGTACTCCAAGTAAGCAACACTGCGTTTTATATTTCCACCGAAACCCTACACTGACGTTGAACGTTCTTTTAATCATTAAAAACGCCAATGTTACCCTCTGGCCATGATTGTAGGGTCGAGCACAGGGACTCTCTTGAAGTTACAGATGGAGAAAATGAAAATGGATGAAATATTACAGGATGTAAACGGAGTCGTTTATCGGGCACACGTGAAGAGAGAGTGCCACGGAAAATAACTGAGGAGCACCTAAGCGCGTCTCGATCATTTTATGTCCATTCATTTATCTCCATCTCTGTCTTTGAGTCGCCTGTCAGTAAATAAAGGACGCCGTAGAATTTGTGCGTCAAAGCGCCCCGAAGCCTGACGGTAACGAATTTAACGGTCTTTGATCTTGATTGCGTAGGTGGATGAGTTGTTGCCGGGGAATTATTTCACAACCTATAAAAAAGTATAGTATGCTCATTGGCAAGACAAAGGCACTGAAAATGGCGTTGCAGAAATCTTCAAAGCAAGCAAGCTGAATTTGGACCACTCGCTTTAGAAGGCTTTTGTTGTCAAACGAATCGATTAGCTTTTCATGACTGACCGGAGTGGCAGTCATCGGCTATAGGCGGATTGGGCATTGCTTTCGATTCGCATTACTTTGACATGGTTTTTCCCTTCACGCACCACGTTCGCCACAGTGCGCAAAAAATATAGCTTGTCTCACATGCATTCATTCTGCCCTAATTCAGGCCTCGGTGAGCTCTCTACCCACGGACAAAACCGGGCTCGATATGTAGTGATCAACCTCGTCGCCCCTTTACCGTGCTGGAGGCTCCGACAATGTATAGTAAGCTCTTGCCTTTGCTTCGTGTTGTCGACAAATTCGACTTCGCCGTGCCATCTGCTAGCCGCCTGGTTAGCTCAGATGGTAGAGCGGCTGCCCCGGAAAGGCGGTGGTCCCGGGTTCGAGTCCCGGACCAGGACGAATTTTTCTTCTACTATGAGGCTTTTCTTTCGAGGAACCCGTATGGGTTTCCTTTGTAGCAATTGCTACGACCGGGTGGATGTCTGATTTTCCCTATATTCATTACTTCTATCCACCTTGCGGGTTTCCGCAGAACTACTACGTCAAATGTATAGTGAGTAATTACACGTTGTTTACATTTAATAGCCACGCCAATTCTCACTTCCCTTGACCGCAATACTTTGGGTATTTCTTCGCCGCATTGCGTAGCTAATTGCGATGAAGTAATTTTAAAATGCATCTAAGATATTTGTCGTTCGCACTGCATTTCACCAATTTAGCGTAGGCCTAGAAGCGGTTGCACTTGTTTGTCTCATGTCCATGTAATTTGTAAAGATATTTAAGTACGCATGTGTTTCCTATTAGCCCTTTATATGAGAGTGTTGCCTACAGGCAGCATACCAGAAAATTATTTTTCTTAAGTTTTGGCATTGAGTACTCTGGCTAAATGCTTTTGGCCAGCACTGAATGACAGAAAGCAAGCATCATTTGTTGGGCTAGAGCAGAAACACAGAACAAGGAACAAGTTAGGCGCGAGACACTTTCTTTCGAGAGCACGGTCAGAGTAGACAGGCCGATGCAAGATCTCCGGCTGCAGCGATATCGCTCACACAATGTAAAGCAGGTGAAGTATACACCTGTGGTTCCCATAGGACGAGAGCTGTCTGTGTAAATTCCAAAGAAAGCCATAAGTTGCTTGCGGTGAAGTCCCCCTCTAGTGTTCTGATTCGTATTTTCCCTTATATCGGAAAAGCTCCGGTAAAATACGTTATACTATGAATTGTTATTATGCTATGAATTATCAAATGAGCATTTTCATGGATTAAAGTAAAGGGCGATCTCCTTGCGTTCCAGTAAAATGGGACATCGCTTTCTAGAGCAACATTCCAGAGGTTTGCTGCACAATCCTTACTTTTATTTTAGTTATTACATCACCTATTTATTTGAAGAAGGTGCTCAGATGTCTCACCGGCTGCATTGACAACCGTCTACAGCGTATTACGAGACAGTTACGCAGTCGTCCTGTGTTTTTACACGTTGTGCATATTCGTTCTCCTAGCTGTCGTGCTTTGGACGGCCACCAATAGCTGGCTCAGTGAACACGTAGCTAGAAGTGTGTTACCATAATGCGACGGCATTATGCAAACGAAAACTGGAAAGTTAGGTTGTGTCGCATGATTTTTTTTCACGATGCAGTGTACTAAAAGCACCGGTGAGACTATCCTGATACCAGTACACGATATGTCGTCTCCGTGGTTTTAATGATATAGCATTATACAGGTGATTATATCAAAATGTGGCCTTTGCCAGTCAATGGAGGTATGTCCTCGGTGGAGTGGCTCGTGCGGTGAGGGAGGCAGAGTACAGAATCAGGAGCCGTGTATATCTACAGAAACACATGCTGTGGCTCGAATGGGCTGCGGTCGTGCTGTATCATGCTGTAGCTCTCCGCTGCACAGCGCTGCATGAAAATAGTTGTACTACAGCGAAGGTTGTGGCTGTGCTTTGGTGGTTATATAGTGGTAGTTCTGGTCAGTGAAGCAAAAGGTCTAATAGTATTTAGTAAAGGGTTTTATAGCAAAGTTCTATGACATCTTATATGTAGTGATAGACGTGGGGAATATTGTAGAGCACCGCCTTGTGGTATTCTTGCGGAGTCAGCTAGCCATTGTTAGCCGTGTTGGCGCAGGCATACCACTGGTGTTCCATTATATCAGAACGAGATCCGCGAGCCTGCGTGGTTGTTGTGTGGGCAATTCTGCGACTCTCGGTAAGCGGCATTAGAATGAGATAATGCCAATTGTGTGTTACATCTGTCCTGCTTCACGCTGGAGGTAAGAAAGTGCAAGCTAAACTCACAATATGTTGCATGTTTATTTTATAGAAACAAGCTTTAAAAACGGTGTGTTGCATTTGACCATACGTGATACTGTAGACTCGTAGTGCGTTGTAGTTAGATAGCAGCGCCAAAGAGCGGTAGATCATAATTTCATAACGACTATTCGATGACCATGCGGTAGGGGTAGTGATATTGATGTCGACAGATAATTGAATGATACGATCTCTTAAGAGCATCACATTACGATCCCCAAATGAAACGTGAGGGCACGTGAATTTATATCTTTCCTTTTATTTTTCTAGCGAATAAACTCCACTTGTGCTTCTTGTTCTTCTTGATTTCTAAAGGCAGAAGTTGGTAAAGAAGTGCATCTTTCGACCAGGTGTTCAATGCGTCCAGTAGTTTCTGAAGAATACTTAGAAAAAGACGACCTAAGATGGACTCGGAGCCTACATAATTTTAGAACGCAACTTATTTGTAGCACGAGCTGAGGTAGTTCCCCCTCCTCTACTATAGGTTTAGATGCAGAGAATAGAGTGCGTATTCTACCTGATAGCCTGCGAAACTATGGTAACCATTCCAAGAATAAAGAAGCACCAGTGCTGTAATAAAGCTTTTCTTTCTTATTCTTCGATGAGTGGAAGGTCTCATAACTTTCAAGAATTTTCACTAAGACTATAGCATCATGATTTTTGGAAATCGTGCTTAGAGGTTATGTCGCAATTTCCACAGAATTTGTCTCATATTCAAGGTACTAAAGGAAGGCACCAAATCAATATGCAATTCTAGTAACGTTGAACGAAGCTATTGATAATTTTTCGTACTAGTTTATTATTGGCAAGCGTAGTTAATGCACATCCATGAGCCAGAGGAGTGATTCGTGTAGCACATAAACTGAAAGAAAGTAAAGTGACACACCTCTTTAGTCTAAAAAAGCACATATTTAATGCAAATAACGTTTCAGAGCTGGTCATATCTCGGACTAATTGTTCTAGGGAGCCCACTTCGTCTCGCACCTTAATCGACTGTTACTCTGAAAGATAGGTTTCTGCAATATTCGGATCCTGTTTGTTTAATCAGCTATTTAAGATGCCGATTGTATCAGGTCTCTACCTGAGCGACCTGTTTGAATAAAGGTGTGCAAACGCGCTTTTCGGCCGAATAGTAAGCATAGATCACGTGCGCAAAGCAAAAAAAAAACAATAGTAACTAAACGTTATATATCGTGCTTAATAACTGAATGGTTAGACTTTGTATAGACAGGCTCGGTAAACACGTTTCTGGAGGAGCTAATGAACAATGCGATCGGTTGTTTCGAGATACGTTGTGTCAGCATTTGGACAACAATACAGTGACCAATTAACCTCGGCCATGTTTTATGCTACATCTGTTTGTTTGATTGTTTAACAATGATTCTATGTACGTACACGCTGAAAGGCGGAGAAAACGAAGAAAAAAATTAGGAAACACTTCAATGGTGCATCCTGCTATAACAGGCAAATCAAATTTTATATTTTTTATTGCTTTTCTTCTCCTAAACATTGGTTGCTGTGGAGAACTTGAGGACCAGAGTACCTCGGCTAGTTCATTCTCTATGTCCCTAAAATACTTTAGAAATAATTTCATTAAAATAAAGATATTTCTTTTTTATAGAAAACTAAAGCTCTATGTTTCCCTTTCACAAGTTTTCTGCCTTTGAATAAAGCACAAGAACGTCATCGTGCCAGCAGGGAAGACATTTTTAACGTCACTCAACAGATTTCAACGATCGCTTGACTAGCGTTGATTACTGTGTTTCGTTCATTTACTGCGCAATAAGAAGATGTGGGCTGTGATCGTTAAGTTAAAGCCGGGAGACACGTGCCGGAAAATGTGAAGCAATAATTTCAGGGAAGTACCTAGGAACGGAAAAGAGAAAGAACTGAATATTTCGCGTTTGAGGTTAGCGCAAAAGAGAGAGAAGAATGCCTACATAAAAAAGGATCAAATATATTTTTTGTCAAAGAGTGCTGAAAATGTTGCCGCGGGTTCATCTCATGAAACGAGAGCAATGTAAATTGGGGCTCAAGTAAGTTGTGACGCAAACACAGTATTTCATTTCGTGATGCAGTGCCTGCGCGCATATGAGGTGCAAAAATTTAAACAACTATTAGTTTCAATTCACCATGCAAAACCGCTGCTTAACCTTTTTTTGGCTTGCTTGCTAGTTATTAGACTTTCGTGCGCCTACCTCTCTATATCAATTAGTAATAGGCCCTTTCATCTGAAGATATTACGGCAAAGCCTAACTAAGCCGCAGTCTTGTAAAAAACTAAGTCCACAAACCATACATTTCCAATTGGAAATCGCTTTTACAAATCCAAGAATATAATATATTTACATATAAGCAAGCTTATCGCTGTGTTATCAATATGAGCTCCAGCTATTCAGTGGACGCGGCACTTTGAAGGAACAGAGACGTTTGCCTCAATTGCGCTAATGAATTAAAATCGCTGAAGAAAAAGTCGCAACGCTCATTGGCCTATTTCCCTTAACAGGGAAAAGCAACGTGCCACACTTTATACCTGAAAATAAAAGAAAGAGTGCATTTCTTCACATCCGATGCCGGAGACATATGACGTCCCCACGTTGTGGGTTTGTCGTCTTCGATATTTGTTGGCAGGTCGCTTGTGCATACATAGAATGCTGTACCATGACCAAGAGTTGGCTCTCTTACGGATCACTTGTCAAACCACTTTCTTTTATTTCACGTCGTCTGCCTTGACCGACACCTCATACGTCGCTTATCGCTGTCGCAGTGAATCTGCCACCCCCAAGTCGCTCACTTTTCGTCCTGTGCAGCGACCGCTGTTATTCTTTTTGGAGACACACGTCCCTGTGATATATCGACGAAAGTTTTTTCATAACAAGAGAGGCGCGTATATTCGGCTTTCTGCTGATGCATCTGGAAGCCCGGTCGCAGCCGCAGTACGTCATCCATCACTACGATGGAATCCAGTAAACTCTGACGGTGACACCGGTTGAATCACACTGAGCAACTATGACTTCATACATCAAAAAGTTGTGTCGTACTTTTCCTATGGGAAAAAACTCGCGCGTTGGAAGTATTGTCACGTTTCTAAAGGGTAAAAAATAGAGTAAGTACGAAGCTTCTGTCTTTCATTTTTATGCGAGAGTGTAAAGCACGTTTGACAATGACAGACAGTGAGGTCTAACATTTGGAGAAAAAAAATATTCTTTGGATGCTTACTTTTAATGCACCGAAGCAAGAAAATAAAGAAAGAAACCAAATCTAGAGTGAGTTTTCTACACCTCTTACTTATAGAATCATTTTCTGATAAACATTCTGTAGTCAAAAAGTTCAACTCGAGAAAGATAGTGTTAGTGAGGTGGTGCTCCTTGAACTCCCTATATTTTGCTTATGTCCCTAAAAACAGCCGTACCTCTTCTTCGTTTCAGTGATGACGTGGGTAAAGAGTAAATGGAAGGGATCATCTTCAGTTTTAAGAAGGCGTGAAAAAAAAAAGCCTTCTTTTTTCTTTGCAAGTCCGATCAAGCGCTAAACTGGCAAGTTTATTTTAGGATGCATAAATCGTCAGTTGCGAAATAGGCGGACGGATTACATGCACGCTGATATTAAACAAATACTTGGAGGCCGCATTCATCAGGTCTTCTCGGAACGAATAGTCACGTGCCTAAATGATAAAGAAATGAATTTGCTTTCGTCAATGACAAACTTACCTTCGTAGGGCAGGACCTGTTGCTCTGCTGACGCAGATAAGTCCCTTTGTGGAAGCGTTGGTTCCAGCCGGAAATATCCTTTCTTCGTTCACTGTTGATCACTTTAAGACTCAATCTCCCTGTGAACATTTATTTCTTGTTTAGTGGGAACGTTTACCTGGTCCCTCTGTGTTCTTGGTGAAGGCTTGCCCGTCATGCAAACATGGACAAGCTGGCTCCAATTAAGAAACTTCTGTGCTTGAGCGGCAACTGCGCTTCATGCCCAATGCAGTCTTTTGTGAAGATGAAGCTTTCACTTCGTAAATCATTTATAGGCTCACCTTCATTCTTAAGAAGTTTACTTAATATATATGTATAGCAGTTCATTGCAAAAAAAGAAAACTCCTGAAATAAAAAGTACCGATGCTGCTTTGCAAAAAGAACCTTTAGGAACTTCGGTTATATATGTGCGTGAGAGACAAAAAAGTAAGAACAGTGAAAATACACAATATAATACAACATGGACCTTTTAATACCACACTACTCTGGGCCACGAACAATAAATTCCGAGAGAAGTAAATGAGTTCTCTTGCCGAGTACTCGTCGAAGCATACATTACAGCTTTAAACTTTCAAACTTTGTTTCTTCAGGGTGATATATCTCTGGGAGTGCGTATTGCTGCCGCGAACGAAACTCGCAAAGCCTGACGCCGTCGAAGTCGTTTAGAAAAAATGGAGCGCCAACAATTTACTTAAAAGAAGCTACTTTCCGCACTTCAGCAGCTGTATTTTCTCACTTCATTATCCGTGCTTCTAGGTTTTCTAACGCATAAAGTTTTGCATGTTGTATGGCTCCACGCAACTGGCTGTTCCGTGTGATAAAGTGTGGCCATACCAGAAAAACCATAAATTAAGGATCACTTAATTCTTCTTTCATGTGCGTCTCGTTTGTTCTTTTAGAGCACGCACAAAATTTTTCGCCAGTATTTCATAATTTATTTCAGCATCTCACTTTTTTTTCTGCTGAAGTCGATACGGCGCTTTGTATGCCCACTGCAGTCCCGTTGTTCCCTTTGTCGTAAACAATAGCCAACATGGCGCGAAAATATGTCATTATGCAGTGTAAGTCAAGCGTACCCATGTGTCAAGCCAGCTGATTTCTTGCATGGGCACTAGACCAGCTTTACTGGTATTGCAAAGCTCGTTTAGAAGGGAGTTCTTCACCGCAGTTTGTTAGCTAAATTAACAAAATAAGCATCGGCTTCGTCTAACAGACAATTTCATGGCCTCCCAGGATGGACCGAACATTTTAAACACAAACTAATAGCTGCACATCGACACCACTGCAAGATTACCAAATCGTTGTGGGGCAGGGGCTCGTGAAGCTCAGCATACTGTTCACGTGCGCTTTACGAACGCTACGCTGACGACACATGGAATATGGCTTCACAAACCTTTCAAGTTCCCACCAGTGGTGTCCTATCGAACCCTACAGCACGAGAGTTTTTTAGAGATGAGCCATCAGAGTGGCTCCTCCGAACAGGCAAGTTGCAGACATAGTTGACGACGACCTCCTCGTGTTTCGCAGCGCCGAGAGACAGCTTTTTCTGACCTGACAAAATGCAAAATGCACTGTGACGAAGAGTAACATGGGAAGGAAGGGGCACTACATCGCTGTTACGAGCCCAGAAGCTTCGCAAATAACGTAATTTAGACAGAAGCTCGAGGCCACTGTGACTAATTTGATGCAGCCTGGCTGTTACGGAAAAGGTCCTATGATGAGCGACCTTTTCACGTGTTGTTCAGTCATTTCGCGTGCTCTGTATCAAAGACCTAGCGTTATTTTGGGACGCTTCATTGGGAGAAACGGTGGAGTTAGTGAGGGCCGGTTCACGTTTAATAATACGCTCTGTTACAACACATACTTGTCCACCTACTGTTATGCTTTCCGAGCAGTTTGCAATTCCTTTCATAGATGCTCAGTTGTCGACTGAACGGAATTACTGCGAGTGGGCTGCTTAACTTTGCGATGGGCTTCCGGAAGCCTGAGTATAAATAGATGAAATAAACCAATTAACCGGACTGTGTATTCCTGGACTGAATCATTGTAATACGCCGCGTAAAGCGGCTGAAGGCTGAGTTTCCAGAAACCCCACCTTAAGGCTCCCCAGCAAAGCAGGTATCTGCTTATAACCTCTGAACCTAACAGCAAGTTTCATCGCATTGTAGTTTATAATTGCAGGGTCTGTACACTCGTCTTTGTTCACATTTATTAGCTTCGTACATTTCGCAGCATAACTGATATCGCCGTCATCCGAGCTGGTCAACTTTTTCAACCGTCAAATGCCTCATTCTGTGCTGCTGTATTAAGAACATGGAGCGATGTTGCTATATATTTCGCATTGTCGCCGTGTGCGGTCTTAATAGCAATATTTAACAAAGAATTGATCGATTGCTTAGCCTTCTCTGATGTGCATTTCTGCGACTGGCCTGATAGTCCGCATCATGACGTCAGCCTTGCAATATCCAGAACTGCTTGAACGCTTCGGAACCTCATGTTGCAGGTTAAAAGAAGCAAACAGCTTGTTTTGATCGTCATAACACACTACTCAAAAGGAAACAAAGAGCACCTCTTTTATGTGCCATATGCTACTTTGAATAAAATATTAACGGGACTGTCGTTTAGTCTTACCATCGTTAACTTTTACTTACACTCGTTCCAGGGAATCAAACAACGCAAGGAGACAATTTCCTGTTTTCGCAAGCTCCCAAATCAATGTTCTCCAAATTGTGTTTCCCCCATTGGCACTCCTAATATACCACTTTCTTTCTCTATTTCTTTCTTTCTTCACTTCTTTCTTTCTTTTTTTTCCTTTTGCTGATTTGATGAGTCTCGTTCCCTGTAATCTTATATCCAATTTATTCGACTTGCCATGGCTCGCTGGACCTAAGAACGTCAGCATTAGCGCAAGCCTATTATGGGAGTATACCGAGAGGTACAATTCAAGAAAAATACAGAAAATCTCATTTGAAGCACTTGCAGCCCACATCACTAACTTTACCAATAGTACAGTTAACCCGCATTGCAGCGGTGCAGTTCGCAAAGGCGCTTACCTCATGATTTTCTCCCCAGTGCCGCAATTATTCCCCACTCTACAAATATTTGTGCAGGCAGTTTGCACTCACAGTCCGCCTACTCACTCACCAATAATGAAATTTGACTACACCAAAGCAAAAACGGAATGATGACTGCGCAGAGACGTCGTAGATTTCGAACACAGATTGAAGTACACTTGGGAACATGAAAACTCAGGCGAGCCGAACGTTCCCCACTTCATCTCCTCTAGCACAGACTCATTTGCATTAGAAAGTACCTCAACTGAGCAAGTCGCAAAGGAGCCGGTGCCCACTGACGAGAAGTGCGACAAGGAGCGTGTGACGGCAGTTCCAGTCTCGACACACTCTCTACATCTCATGCAAAAACGTTACAGTCATTACACAAAAAAGCAACGTCTCCTGTGCACAAGGGGCGCTATGACGTAACGCTGTTCCAAACTTTTCTATTCGAATTCTGCCATCAGCCCTCCGTGATTGGTCAAAAACTTTTTTGAACCACCCCCGATTCGCCTGTGTCACGCGACGTCTAGGAAAACCGCGATAGCTCCCCATCTGATATGACACGTACGCACTGATTATGCAAGATTGGACCGAACAAAAGCAGTTATTTTTGAATCGACGTTTTTTCGCCATTAGCCCTCGGCTATTGGTCAAAAGTTTTTGCGCTGCACCCACTTCACCTGCCTGTCAAGCGACGTCACAAAACCGCAAAACCCCGCGGAGTCAAAGTGACCTGTACGCATTAAAGATGCATGACTATGCGGGACAAAACTGAATTTTTTTTTTCTGAATAGCCACAGGCTGTCCCGTTCCAAAAGGAATAAAACATGGCTCCCGCCGATCGCTCAGGCACTGGCTACTTGCACCTGCCGGAGAGGATGGGTTTATTTGCGTACAATAAAACTTTTCGCGTCGCCGTGCAACGTTATCGAGCACTTTCGGCACGTTTATGACCTCGCTCTGCCAACTCTCCTTTGCTGATTATCCGTTTGACCGGCATTGTTAACCTTTCGTTGCACGCCGCTATTTTCGACCAGCCACCTCGAGCTAAGGTAAAGCGTACCAATCGCAGAAGCCGGCACCACCGATTTTCAGTGCACTGTTTCAGTTATCGATTTTCAGTGCACTGGCTCGGTCCCATCGAATGCTTCTCCACTTGAGCGTGCTCCTTGCCTCTTGTCAGCCAATTAATTAAGACAAGCCGCGCAGTGTAGGTAATGTTATTCGTTCTTAAATCAAACAAAAGTGATCTGCTATAAACGAAGATAGCGTTTGATTGGTCTCTTTAGACAACCCTGCGGGTCACCGTCCGATGCTTGCGTCGGCGGTTACGCAAATTTGACGTCAGTAGATTGGAATAAAAACATATTGGAGAAGTTTTACGTTATAAGGCTCAAGGTTTTCATAATATGTACGTTATGTTCTCCTTGCTTAATACATTTTTGTACGTTATGACTCTGGTTTTCTGCTCAGATCTATTAAAGACTAACCTCGTTGTGCTTTTCCAATAAGTCCCCGCGGGGGCGTCTGTATCAGCAGGCGTTTGAGGGGTTGCGACACCACGTATTCGAGAACACGAGGGTTGGATCATCGCGCGTCTAATCGTGCGCGGCTTAGCCATGTTTGGGGAAAGGGGGATCTTTGTGGTTGAGCCAACGTCGGGTGTTCGGACCTTTAAGGCCTCCGGTGGAGGCCACACGCCAGTTAGGCCTCTGGTTCGCATAGACGGCACCTTCGGACTGACTCTCTAGGGAAATTGGCATGCGCCTTTTCCTGTCCTCCTTTCGAATCGTTTTTGCTTTCTTGCCCGTTTTTCCGTATTTACTGCTTTCTAGCCACTTCTTTTAACATCCTGTTTTCTGGGCGGCAAGGGTCGAACTCGTGTAATGCATCCAGTCGTGGGTATATATATATATATATATATATATATATATATATATATATATATATATATATATATATATATATATATATATATATATATATATATATATATATATATATATACAACTTGTACAACTTGTAAAGATTAATGCACGAGACTAATCCTAATGCCCTCTATGATGCATTTCTTCATAAAACTACTGGAGCATATGATCGTGCGTTTCCGAACAAAAAAAAGTAAGAAGTTTAAGAAAGCAAGAAAACCTTGGATAAACCGAGAGCTGCGTAGAATTAAAGAAAAAATAAACTCTTTCATAAATTAATAAGACACAGAGACTTGGCAATGCATAAAGAATTTAAAAAGATCAGAAATAAGCTGAGCTCGGATATTAAGAAGTCTCGAATTCCTTACTATACTAATAGATTTGCCGAGATATATTATGACCCTCAGAAAACTTTGCGCACTATCAGAGACTTACTACAGAAAACGCGAACTGAGCCCCTAAAAAATGAAAATAGATGGGCAGAGATTAACTGGCAAGGCTCTCGTTAATGAGTTTAACCACCACTTTTTTACTTTTGGGGCGTCAGGAGGGACCACCTCTGAGGATTTTTAAACATATATAGCACACAATTTGCCACAAACTTGATTTCTTTTCCCGGTTACCCAAGTTGAAATTGCTGGTATAATTAACAACCTCAAAAGTAATGTTTCGTGTGGTTTCGATGGCATTGAAGCAGCTCCAATTAAAGCGGTCTCAGATTTGCTATCCTACGTAGTTTGCCACTTAACGAATACTCTTTTGTTGACAAGAATATTTCCGTATAAAATGAAAGTTGCTGGGGTTTCAGTGCTGCATAAAGGTGGTCCTCTTGATTGAATTTCTAACTACCGACCAATATCAGTACTTCCGCTTTTTTTTTTTTCAAAATAGCAGAGAAAGTTATAAATTCTAGAATTACTCAGCGTTTTTTGTAAGCACAACCTCATATCCGAATATCAGTACGGATTTCAGCAAGGCAAATCGATTGAGTCAGCATTATTAAACATTAGAGAAAAAACTGTAACTAATATGGAAAATCAACTGTACACAATACGTATTTTCTTAGATTTTAACAAAGCCTTCGATTCTATTAAACATCCCATACTGTTTGCAAAGTTACCGTATTATGGAATAAGAGGGCTTCCACTTAAGGTACTGCGTAGTTACCTGACTAGCCGTGCTCTGTTCATTGTTATTAATAATGTACAGTCGGATACTGCATTCATAAGTTATGGAGTCCCGCAAGGATCTATATTAGGACCAACAATATTCTTGCTGTATATAAACGATATTGTCAACATCCCCCTGGCAACATACATTATCCTCTACGCAGATGATATGAACGTTTTTTTCTTTTCACATCTCGTAACCTTTCCTCTCTCGCTCGTACTGTTAATTTATGGCTTCAAAATTTGTCCTGCTGGTTAGATGCAAATAAACTCTTATTGAATGTTATCAAAACCAAATACATTGTCTTCGCATCCGTTAATAAACCAGTTCACCTTCATAAGTATATAGCGTTTAAATCATGACTAAGCATGGTTTGGGTGCGAGCTAGTTGGTACGGATCAATCATATTTAAAACAGCGCCAAAAAACACGGACAAGGGAGGACACAGGACGAGCGCTGTCCTGTGTCATGTCCATTAGAACAGACTTCCGAATACAGGTTCTTAGGAGTACTATGTGAAAATCTTCGATGGACAAGTCACGTGAATGTCATTAGAGGTATCACTTCTAAATCAATTAGAATGCTAGATAGTTTTCGGACGTTGTTGGCAATAAGATTAAAAAGGCAACTTTATTTTAGTACAGTACATTCCCGTATACAATAATTCCGACTAGTTTGAGGGGTTACATCAAACTATAATTTGGAAGGACTGTACATAATGCAGAAAAAAAGTATACGATTAATTCAAGATGTATCTAGTCGCGATCATACATCCTCATACTTTGCCGAGAACCGGATACTTCATATGGAAATGTTATGTAAACAGCGTATGTCGGGATTAATTTTTCTCGAAGTAAAAGCAAATTGTGAGCTGTTCTTTCATACATATACAAGTACGGAGACACCATATCATTTCAGAAACAAAAACTTCGTAAAAGATTAAAACGATAGCTACATACGGTATGCAATTATTAAAATGGCGAATTCCGACCCTTCTGAGTTGTTATCCATTGTTTTAGATACAATGGAAAGTTCTTCCTCTTTGCTTGCTTTCAGAAAACTAACTAAAATGTATTTCCTCCAAAAGTTGTTATTTTGATGTAGATTTGTTTTGTTCTCTTCAATCCAATTGTAGTCCATTGGCCTCAATAGTTATGTGTCATGTTGTGATGAATGTGTTGACGACTAATTCTGTCATTCTTCCTTATATTGCTTTATCGTGTTTGATACTGTGTCATTATTTTAGTGCCTGCATATTTTACACCATTTACAGCGACAGGTGTTGGGCCCTTTCACAGCAATGTGAAATCCACCATAAGGAATTTATTGTCAAGGCCATCCGCAATTCATGGATAACATTGCCATTTGCCATGGCCATCCTTGGCGATACCTGGCCCTTGCACCATCGAACACCACACACCATCAATCTTTCCAATAAGTGTGGCAATGAACGCAGACTTCTAGCTTATTCTTCAATTTTCTGTTGATTCTTTTATCGTTGCAAGTTGTCTATTTCTCCGGCATTAATATATGATCTTCATGTCGTAAACTTCTTGTTCTATTTTTTTCTACTGCTGCACTCTCAAAACATCGCATGTTTCGTAACAGCGCGAAAGTAACACCGACGAAAAAACAATACGACAACACGGCGCCATGTTGTCGTGTTTTTCTTCCTTTTGTTCGTCTTGCTTCTACACTAACACAAAACGTGTGATAAATCCTAACTAACTCGTCCACCTTGCATCTCAATTTAAGAACAGTTTACACCCTTCGGGACTTATCTGGTCCCCAGTGATTGTGGAACAAAGATGCTCCACAAAGGGTGTCTCAGTCTCAGTTTCCTCAGAACATAGTTGTCGTCTGTCTGGCGTGCTTTCCTTTAACGCTGCGCACCAGGTGCTTCAAGGTCACGAACGGGATCCGCCTTATCAGCGTGACATAGCATTCCTCTCAGCAAAGCAGAAGAGTTTTCAAGAAAGGAAACGCAAGCCAGACAGATTGCGATTAATGTTGGGGGACATGATATGCCCGACGAAGCTCCTGGTTATGCCTAGCCGTATGCCCAGAGTTCTCCTGGTTAACAACCCTATCTTAATTCTCCCTTTCTAATAGATATCTTTCTCAAAAAGTTCGTTAGGCGTATGATTGCGGTTGTGAGGCAGCAATCTACATAAGCACTTATAGGAAAAAAGTAGCGCTTGTTAAAAAAAAATCGGGTAAAAGGCGCCGTGATTACAGACGCGAGCGATGTGTTTAGAGGTATAATAAGGTCATCGTTTGAAGGCGACGTCCCAACCCTCCGCGAATTACCGTTTTAAATTACATGATTAGCTTAAAGCTTCACCTCAAGCGTGTAGGGGACAAGTGGTTCTATGTACGCATCACAACTTCTGAATTTTCGCAAGACCGCACTCGCTACCCACGCATTAGGAGCGGCTCATTATGTTCCTTCCTTAAATGCTGTCCACTACTTGGGAGAGTCTAATGACAACCTGGCTAAATGCCTTTTTTCTCCGAGCTATTTACTCCAATGTTTCCCCAAATGATCTCGTGCCCCGCTTTCTATTGGAAAACGCAGAAAGTAAACCAGTAATAACCCTTATGCATTTTCCTGCCTCGTGGTTAGGTGCTAGCGTGATCTTGTTAAGGTTTCTTCGCTAATGTTTTTTTTTATTATTGTTTTAGATAATGTTCTTCGATGACATGCTGGACGCGTTGGGTTGAAGTCTTAGTCCCGATAAGGCGAATACTTCACTATAAGCATCTTCCGAAGCGAGAGCGCGGGCAAACTTGCAGAGGGAAAATTGTCTGCTAATTTTGCGCATATGACTATGATGGCAACTTCTCTTGTAGCGATCTATTGTGTGTTCCATTGGAGCGTGGCACACAGCGCACGTACTTGTCCATGGGTGTTTGCTGCCGTCTGTATGTGCGCGGTGGGCAGGGACACTGTGCCGGGATGGGAAGGGTCGAGCCTTTCATGAGTGATTGACCACCGACTGCAGAGGTCACTGTAATCGCATGACGGTTAGGCAAAAAAAGTAGGCGAACTTTTCAAGATCAGAGGCACTTCCGTTGTCATTTTCAATGCAGTGAAAATTGCTTTCAACGGCAACACTTATATTGAGTAAGAAGTAACGCAGGCATGAACTATACAACGTGCAACGACATTCAGTCATTCTTCTCTGTTATATGTTTGTTTCTATGGAGAGATTCAAGTAGAAAGCCCCAGGGATGCTTCATTTTACTAATTCCTACAGCAAAAATTAAATTAAATAACGGTAGTTAAGTAAAATTCTAATAGTGATGTAATGACAAAGAAGATAAAACGATCTGAGCGTTCAGGTAACATTCAAGTGTACAGAAATGTGGGGTGTCCTTTGCTGTCTTTTATCTTTGGAGCCGTATTACTGAATGTACTAACATGGATCGTACGCCGAAAGACACAGCTCATCCACTGCAAAAAAAAAAGAAATGCGCCCCTACACACATCACTAAAGAAAGTCACTTATCACAAATGCTGATCTAACATTGCATCCATGGCCTTTAGGAAGGCCGTGGTTGATTGAATGTTAAGGGTAAAGCATTCTTTAAGTGTAAAGGGACACTTGCCCATTCTTCCTAGTTTTTTTTTTCGCTAGAGGTGCACTTCATGCGAATTGTGTCGGAATTCAACGACGACGTGATAAACGTTCTGTCGCAGCAACAGTCACCACAAGTGGAGCAAGGGACCTTGCAAAGCAAAGACGTCAATATGCCTGCGTCACACCAAGTCGAATCTGATGTATCAGTGTATTTATATGGTGCAGGTGACCTGCGGCGATGTTGAATATATCATGAAGGCTGATATCATGTGCAAAGGTTAGCATCACCATTTGACCATCAAATAACTTCTTCACCGAACCTGTGAATATACTTTTCTCGGAATATTGCGGGTATCCAACTTAGCCTGATCGCACAATTTATTATTTTATTCTAACCAGTTTTGCGCTGTCCATAAGTAACCGTAGGAGCTCACCAATAATGGGGAGCTAATTTGTACATGTCCGAAAATATTTAGCATGGTAAACAGCGTTGTCTCGGTTAGCATTCCTGGGTTGCTTCACCCAACTGTGAACTCAATGAACCTCTTCGACGCCTACTTGGGTCACCGGGCACGGGCCACGATTAGGCACCGCTCTTTTTTTTTATTGATGTGATATAAGGAGATGTTGGCGCACAATTTAAGGCGCCGGCTACTCCTCATCTCTTGAGTGGTTCCGTCACACATCGTACAAGGTTCAAGGTGACATATCAAATAGTCTTTTCACACAAGCACCATGACTTATCACGCAGCGTTTCCACAGGAACACTATGACGTAAGGAACACATGGTACATACAAAATACAATGTATATGTCTCCACACTTATGTAGATGAAAGTCTCAAAAGTACAAAAGATATTTCCGCCTAATAACACATTGTCTAGTCAGCGGGTGGTACATACATTATGTAAATGCAATATCACATACAGTCACAACAGAACAGTCAACATAACATAATTCACAAACAGATGGATATACACAGTGACAATGAAATTAAGAGAACAATGAAAGCGCTAATAACTTCCAGCAATGCCGCTGTCATCAAGAAAACTCTTTAGTGCTTTTAAAGCACTCTTCTGCAAGGCCGTTGTTGGCCAAGGGCCCAAAATTTTCCTTAAAGTGAAAGGTCTGCGGTCTAATTTAATTAGCGCTGATTTAAGTCGGCTTCTTGGTGTGTCGTGATGTGGGCAATCTAGAAGGAGGTGATATATATCTTCGTCTACAAATCCACAATCACATTCGGGGGTTTCCGCACGGCCAATTCTGTGTAAGAAATGCTTTGTGTAGGCAGTGCCTAGCCTTAATCGATGAATAAGGGTTTCCATAGTTCTATCTAATGACAATGAAAATTTGAATTCAATAAATGGATCAATATGGTATAAGTCCGAGCTCTTAGAATTCTGGTCAAACCAAGTGTTTCTAGACATTTTGAGAGACGTTGTCCTTATAATGCAGCGCAATTCATCCTTTGATATTGGGAGCGGAGATGTATCATCTATGAGGTGTGCTTGTCGTGCTGCTTCATCGGCTACTGTGTTGCCAGGAATGTCGCAATGCCCTGGTATCCACTGGAATGCTATTGCATGTTTCGCTTCGCTTGCCTTTGTGAGGTTTTTAAGTGTTTCATATATTATACGGTCACTGAATGTTTTCCCCTTTGTGTTGCAGAGTGATGTTAGAGCCGCCTGTGAATCACTGAAAATTACCCATTTTTGCGCATCTCTTACTGACAATATAAATTTTATCGCACCTAGGATTGCGAACAGTTCAGCCGTTGTAGACGAAGTCGCACGAGTTAACTTAAATGATTCTTGTTTGTTGAGGTGTGGTATAATGAATGATGAAGTTGAAGAGGTTGCTGTACTGGAGCCATCTGTATAGACGTGTGTGTATCCTGAATACCGCATATATATCTGGTACAGCGCTAGTTGTTGAGCAGCTCGAATAAACATGTCTCTTTTGCTGAATATCCCATCTACTGACAATTCGATTTTTGGAACTGTAAGCAGCCATGGAGGATATTCGATGTCTGAGTTCCAAAATTCATGTCTTGGCAATATGTGAAGATTTTCTTGAATTTCTATATGAGCATAACTTCTATCTCGTTTCATTATGTCTAGAGCCAATGGGTGGTTTTTATGCTGGGTTTGAAGACGGAAATAATGCCGGCATGTTTCTGTAGTTCGCATAACTGGAAATCGTGATTGGCGAGCCTCAGCTATTACAAGAGAACTAGAAGTCGCTCGTGGAACTCCTAGACATAGGCGTAGTCCTCTAGCTAAAAGTCTTTGAAGGCGCTCTTCTGAAGTGTGGGAAAGTCCGTGTAAGATGGGCGCGGAATACGCAACTTTTTGTCGTATTAATGCATTGTGAACAGTTAGCATGGACGATACTGATCCGCCCCATGATGTATGTACCTGCAAGTCTGCGAAGTACAGTCACTACGGCATTGACCTCGTTTTCGAGTTTCTTTATATGGGGTGCCCAGGATAGCTGCCTATCAAGTATTATGCCTAGAAATCGATGCTGTTTGACAATCATTAGAGGGTGTCCTTCCAGATTAAGAGTGAAATTTTTTAACTGCCTTCGAGTGAAGGGCAATACAGCTGTCTTTGCGTGTGATAGTACCATTCCTCTCTCTCTCAAAAATTTGTTGATTATATTTATGCCGTCTTGCAATGCCATTTGAAGTAGTTGAGCATTAGACCCAGATGTCCAAATACACACATCATCTGCATACAGTGAAAATTTTAATTGTGATGGCAGCCTTCTTGGTAAATCAGCCATGACGCAGTTAAAAAGGAAGGGGCTGAGTACGCTTCCCTGTGGTACTCCCTGTTTGACAACATGTTCAGCACTCTTTCCTTCACCCGTCTGAACAAAGATTTTGCGACCTGATAGAAATTCAGAAATCCATCGCAAGGACCTGCCAGACAGTCCAAGTTCCAACATGCTTCGCAACACATGAACGTGACTAACAGTGTCAAATGCCCTCTTGATGTCTAGGAATACTGCTATAGTCATGTTCCCACGTGCACGCTCGTGCTCCACACAGGTTACTATATCTAATATTGCATCCATTGTGCATCTATGTTTTCTAAAACCTACTAAGTAGTTGGACAGCACATTCGTTTCATTACACCACCATTGAAGTCGCGCGTCAATCATTTTCTCCATTACTTTGCATAAACAACTTGTCAAACTAACAGGGCGGAAGGATTCAAGGCACAAGGGCGTCTTACCAGGTTTTAAAATTGGTATGATTCGAGCGACTTTCCAAGAGTCAGGTACAGTTTCCTCTATCCATAAGTTATTATAGATGTCTAAGAGAGCATTTGTACCTGTCGGTCCGAGGTTTCTTAGCATATTGTACGTAATGCCGTCCGGCCCAGCAGCGGACTTTTGGCGACATGATGCAATTGCACATTGAAGTTCGCTTAATGTGAAAGTATGATCTAATTGAGGATGTTGGGCCCAGTAGCAAGCAGTAATTTTGCGCTTAGCCAACACTACTGAAATATCAAACTCTGCACATTGCGATGAGAAAGCAGGTCTGGAAATAAGCTCACAAAATTCATCTGCAACTATTATTTCACACGTGTCCCGTGCTACAGCGAGAGCACGAAATGGGAAGCTCTGTGTTACAGGTCCGCTTAAAGAACGAATTACTAGAAAAATTCGTGGGACAGCCGTGTGAGGAGACAGCGTGCCGCAGAAGTCACGCCAGCGCCGTTTGCCTAGATTTTCCATTCGTCTGCGCATTACATTATGTATTTTCTGAGCATTTCTGTATGCTTCTAAACTTCCGCTCCGTCGGTAAGCTCTTTCGGATCGGCGTCGGATGGCTCTTAGGTGTTCATATTCTCCGTCAACTGCAGCATAATCTTTTGGAATTGGGACCTTCCTTGTGCATATGTTCATATTGTCCTGCAAAAATTCTGTTTTTCCACTGTTGCATGTTGATTAATTTGATCCGTTAGGCGGTACCGAAAAGCTTGCCAGTTGGTTAGTCTGCTGTAACGCCTGATATCACAGTACATGCTAGGGTGGTTAACAAGGATGGGAAAATGATCACTTCCGCGCGTTTCCATATCTGTTGTCCATCCCACACCATTCACTAGATCATGTGAACACAGGGTAACATCTATGCAGCTTGAGTAATTATATCCACGAAGGAATGTTGGCGACCCATCGTTTAAAACAGTCAAGTTGCATTTATCTATGGCGCACTCTATAACGTTACCCCGTGCATCACAATGATCACTGCCCCAGATGATGTTGTGTGCATTGAAGTCGCCACATATAAATACATTAGAATGAGCTATCTTGAAGATATCCACTAGCGCTTCTACTGAAATGGGGTTTGAAGGTTGTAGATATAGATTAATCACTGTTATACAGAGCTTGCCAAAGGATACTCTACATGCGATGAATTCCGGGAAGTCTGAACCACTGGACTGAATTTGATAAGATGGTAGGTCCTTTCTGACGCACAGGAGCACTCTGCTCACAGCACCTTGACGAGAAGTCTTGTATATCACATAATTTGAGAGGCGAAAGTCGTCATTGATTCCCGCCTCTTGAATACAAAGTATTGGGAAGTTGTATTGCACAAGTAGTTTACGAAAGTCAGCACACTTCCTTCGAAGACTGTTGGCATTCCACTGAAATATGGAGACATTTTTGTAGTGGTTATTCATGTAGTGCCTGCCGCAGTTTGGGCCCGGATTGTTGACACAATAGTGCTTCTAGAGGTAACAAGGCTTTCACTTCTGTTAGGTTGTTTGCTTCCGGCAGAGCAGATAGGATTGCCTTAAGAGCTGCGAAAAGCATTGGCAAAATCAGTTGTGTCACCGATGCTGTGGTATGCTCGCTATTAGCTGGTGTTATTTCTGCAGTAGATGAGTAAGGTCGCTGAGAGGAATGTGTGCGAGTACTGGAGCTTTCTTGTGTATTACTTTCTGCCTGTTGTCGTCTGGGTTTCCGTAGCACTGATGCATAAGACTGGGAACTTGACTGCGATCCTCTTGATTGGTCTCTTGATTGCCCTGTTGGTTGTTCTCTAGAGGAGGAATAGCTTGTTGGTGCTCTTGGCTGTGGTGGTTCCGGTGCCCGCTGAGGTGGGTGATCTGGCACTGGATGAACAATCTCAAGGTTTGGGGCGGGTTCATTGCGTCGCGGTTGTCTTCCATGGATGAGCTCATGTCGACGCATTCGTGCCGCTGCTTTTTTCTGAGGACAGCCTGAGAAGGAGGCGGCATGGTTCCCCGCACAGTTTGCACATTTTGGTTGAAGAACTGACTTGCACTCCTTGTGGTCATGATCCTCTGAGCAGATTTTGCACCGACGTGTGCTACGGCAGGTTTTCGCCATGTGCCCAAATCTCTGGCAATTATAGCAGCGAAGTGCTGGTCCCAGGTATTCCTCGACAGGGTGACTGGTGAAACCCAAGTAAATTCTTCCTGGAATAGGGCGATCGTCTCTGAAAGTCAAAATTACCGTGTGAAGCGGATGTGACTGTACTGCTCCATCTTCTTGGCGGGAATACCTTATCTGTCTGCATGCCGATATAACTCCTGCGTCTTTCAAGAAGTCTAGGAGTTGTTCGTCTGTATACTGCAGAGGCACATGCTTTACTTTGCCAACGTTTCGCGTGTATGACTCTGGGATGAAGGGCTTGACTTCCAGGCCGCCTACACTTGAGAGCATCAAAAGGCGTTTCGCCGACGCTAAGGAAGCAACGCTGACGCTGAAACTTCCATCTCTGTTCGTCCTGAAAGACTGCACTTTTTCTTTGGCAGCGGAAACTATTTCGGCAGACACTCGGTTTGGATTTACTTGCCAAAAGGTAGTACCTTCACTTGGGCGAAAGACAACCGGAATCCCTTCGGCTCGCTTTTTCTTGTACGTGACCAAAGTAAATGGTGCGTCTTCACCCATGTCTTCTTCATCACTTAACTCATAATTCGATGTTCTGTCATCGTACTTGTCTTCTAGGCGAGGCTTCTTGCTCTCGAATTCACCGTCAGCCATTATTCCTGAATTCCCTGAAGTTGATTCCGAGTTGTGGAGAACCAAACGTGCCGGCTTTATGAAGCTTTGTGACGCTTGCAAGGCCCCAGGCTTTTCATTACGGCCCGTAGCATCATTCATATGGCTTGTTACGTTTGGACGAGCATAAGGCTCGTGACGATGTTCTCGGCTTCCGACCACCGTAGCGGCAGGGTAATAGCCAGGTTCTCAAAAAAGAAATGTCGTACCTGTAAGGCGCCTGGCTCGTTGAACCTTCGCCCGACGTCTTGTTGGTCAATCGTCGTCAATGGTAGCCGTAAATGTCCAAAAACCAGAAAACTCAGAGCACCGCACAAAAACAGCGACCGAACAGAACACTTCTTCTTCTTTTCTTCAATGAACATGATGAATGACCGAATGACCGAATTCAATGAATGACCGAACAGAACACTTCTTCTTCTTTTCTTCTTCTTCAATGAAGCTCATTGTCGCAAACTTGGTAAGTATGTGCCGCTTAGTATGTGGCACTCATGAATTGCAAAAAATCAAATAAAGTTTATCCATTGATTAGGTGGAATTGAACCTTCATCATATGCATTCGGGCAAGCGCCTTGCACGGACTTCATGGCCACCCCGCCTGCGTGTGTGTGTGTGCGTGCGTGCCTGCGTGCGTGCGTGCCTGCTTGCGTGCGGGCGTGCATGCGTGCGTGCGTGCGTGCGGGCGTGCGGGCGTGCGGGCGTGTGGGCGTGTGGGCGTGCGTGCGTGCGGGCGTGCGGGCGTGCGGGCGGGCGGGCGTGCGTGCGTGCGTGCGTGCGTGCGGGCGGGCGGGTGTGCGTGCGTGCGTGCGGGTGTGCGTGCGTGCGTGCGTGCGTGCGTGCGTGCGGGCGTGTGGGCGTGTGGGCGTGCGGGCGTGCGGGCGTGTGGGCGTGTGGGCGTGCGTTCGGGCGGGCGTGCGTGCGTGCGTGCGGGCGGGCGTGCGGGCGTGCGTACGTGCGGGCCTGCGTGCGTGCGTGCGTGCGTGCGTGCGTGCGTGCGGGCGGGCGGGCGGGCGTGCGTGCGTGCGTGCGTGCGTGCGTGCGTGCGTGCGTGCGTGCGGGCGGGCGGGCGGGCGGGCGTGCGTGCGTGCGTGCGGGCGGGTGTGCGTGCGTGCGTGCGTGCGTGCGTTCGGGCGGGCGTGCCTGCGTGCGTGCGGGCGTGCGGGCGGGCGGGCGGGCGGGCGTGCGTGCGTGCGTGCGTGCGTGCGTGCGTGCGTGCGTGCGTGCGTGCGTGCGTGCGTGCGTGCGTGCGTGCGGGCGGGCATGCGGGCGGGCGGGCGGGCGGGCGGGCGGGCGTGCATACGTGCGGGCGTGCGTGCGGGATGGGTATCAGCAGAACCACCAAAAAAAATATTTTGATAAATACTGACGCCGAAACGCTTCCACGGTACCGGAACCACTGGCGATGGGCCATGCATTTGGCTTCCATCATAGTGCGCCTGTCATCAAACTGCGTTACTCAAATTAACAAGGATGCCATAATTGAATTAGCATGCTTTTGCTAGCTTCAATAGCACGGTACCCTTTCCAGACTCCTTAAAGCAAGCTTACTTGAGAGCACAACCGTTGCATCAATTCAACTGGAAGCGAGTCATCAGCGGCTCACGGTTTAGTGCATTAGTTCGCTTGCCTGAACGCTTACTGCCCTTCCAACGGAAGCAATGACAACCCATCAGTACCCTGCTTAGTAGCACACAAGAACGAAGTTTCTCATATAAAGAAGTTATACGGCGCACTTAACAGTGCCACTATGAGAGGAATACTTTCATTTCTTCTGCAAGCGGGGACATTGATGCGTGATGAAAATAAGCTGATACAGCGTTTTGTAAAATATGATCGAATATTTCGTGAATGACATCTTCCCACGAAATGCGCGCACGTAAGATGACAGCGCGGAGGAGGCGGCAAAGTACGTAAAGACTAGACTGCTGCGACGAACGACGATAGCCCTATTTCTTCAATGTAATTTCTCAGTGGTAATGACTATGCCAATTTTCCATGCTTGCAGCACAACGTTCATAAATAGCACAAGTTCGGTGCACTATGTGGCAGACTGGCAATTAAGTCTACCTCCCAACTGTCTACCTCCCAATTGCTGTGCCCTGCCATTTAGAAGTACGGCTCCCATTGAATGTCCTCTTTGAGAAGTACAGTGCGCTAAGTGGAGATTGGCGCTTGATTGCACGGGACTTTTCAATGGCAATCAACTATTCTGAGCATGTTCCTCAGTAATGTGGTTTGGTATTTTGAAATTTTCGTAACGCCTCATTAGAAAAGTGTGAGTCTGTGCGTTGGTTAAGCTCGCAGGGGGCGCTGAGAGCATCGAAAGGCTAGAGCAATATTTTGAACTTACTACACTTTGAATTGAGTCACCATTTCCGTGCGTGTGCTTCCTAAAGTATGTTACTTGCCAGGTAAGGTGGAAAAACATAAAGGGATCAAATAAAATTCACTGCCTGTCTGTCCGTCCGTCCGTCCGTCCGTCCGTCTGTCTGTCTGTCTGTATGTCTGTCTGTCCGTCCGTCCATCTGCGTGTGTTCAAAAGTTTTTTGTTTTGTTTTTTTACCTGACAAGCATATTCACCATAAATCCTCATGTTCACTCACGGAAACGAAGCGATAAAAAGCCATAAGAACATCCCCGTAAAACTCCAAATGCAACAATTCGTGTCCCCGTGTTTGTCACATACTCGGACGCCATAAGGGCAAGCTTAAGCAACACAAAATGAAACTTATGGTTTATTCTAACCTATATGTTATTTTTATTCAGCCTGTTAAAATCCAGGATGTCTTGGAACGTCATGCGTTGTCTGTTCCGTAACATAAAGCCCGCTTTCAAGTTCCTTTCGCGCTAGTTTTCATGTCTCAACTTTTAAAAAAGGGGGGGAAAGGAGCCCTAAGGTGAATTGACGGCGACAAAAGGGCTTTGTCAAAAGCGATGGCAATGCTTCTCGTGTCTCGCCAAACCTTGTATGTATGTCGCCAGCTTTGTGAAATGGGAAGCGCAGTAAAAAGACAAAAAAAGAAAACGCCATCGTAAAAAAAAGACCTGCTTTTACTACAGCCACCAGTGTCAACCTGCTCACTTCGAGCCTCTTCTCTTTCTACCAGTTTTTGTAAACTTTCTTTCCTTGCGAAGCAAACCTCTCGTACAAATGCCGTAGGCCATATTTCAACGCTCAGTTTGCAACAGCCGGCTGCGCGCCCAGACGAGCGTGTGTCAGCTACACCATCGTGTCTCCACGTCCGGCATTTCTTCAGCTCAACGCCCCCCTCTCCCCCCGACGCTTCGAGACGTCGATTCGGAGCATCCGGGGCCACAACTCAGCTTTCCGACCGCGTCTCGCTCGCAGCAGCAGCGGGCTTTAACTTTTTGTACCGACATCATCGGGCGGATTTTGGAACGTTTCTTTTCCGTTACAAGACTGACTTTTCTTTGTTGTGTTTATTGCTCGGACATGTGTTAGGTTATCAATAATTTTGTTCAAAGCGTCAAACCACTGAGGCGCTTCAAACAAAGAAAAGCAGTGGCGCCTTCTTTGCCGCTTGTCTCAAAGCCTTGTTATTTCGCTCAATTTTCCCTCGGCTTATCGTTCGCCAATATCACAGCTTGTGTCACCGCGCGTGACCGCTAGTTGTTTTAATAAAAACGGCGCCGACAGAGATTCTGGAACCATAACATAAAAAGAAAGAAGTCTCCTCGCAGGACGCAAGTTCACAGCCTAAATTATGGGGAGTAACTCATTTAATGTATTTATTTACACTCAATGCCTAGTAGACGTAGTAGATACAAAGCAAAACGCATGTTGTAAGAATACTTCACAGAAATTGCTGGTTGTATCATGTTGATCATTACCTTCATAAGTGTGTTATGGTTTTTAGTGGTAGCAGTTGGTGTGGGAAGACAGCAGGTTCCGTCTTGGTGCGTATATCAAAACGACTGAAAAGTGGTTTTAGTTCCACAGAATGAAAAGGAAACTTTATGAATGGGATCTAACCATCGTGAAATGTTACAGGATGGAAGGATGGGGCTGTCACTGAGATGTGGCCGATTATATGCTCTGTAGAACGAAAAACTGCATTGAAATGTTTTAGAGCCATAATACAGTCGAAACAAGATATAACTAAGAGACCCTTAGTATAGTTTGATACACCTGGTAATCCGATCTACCCAAACTCACCCATAACGAACTTATATGAACTTCTGTGATGCGTTCATTAAAGACAGATTTGCTTTCTTCAGTGCAGAAAGAAAGCAAGTAAGGAACGCGTTTAAAGAAAACAAAGCTACGCGTAGTGGGCAATAATTTGCCAGTACCTGGAGCCATGCTCAGCGCCACTAAGCATGGCCTTTCCGATGCACGAGATCCTGTTCACCGGCGCCAATCCACTTCCATTATTGTAAGCACAGTACCGGAGCAGCACATCCTCCGCAGTGACTCGTCATATTCAAAGGCTTAATGGGGCTGGCAGCAGACGTCCTGAACTGATATATCCGGTATCGAGTTCTCTATGAGGGAGCTACATTACATAAGTATCAGCCATTAAGTTCTGCATGTTCGATATAGAGAATAATTCGCCTCATTCTGCGTGCTATATTTGGCTTCGACCTTAGTGAAAGTAAGGCAAGACTTGATTTAAAGAAGTAATAGCCTTGTACTGTGAGAAGACCGTCTGGGAAGAGTTCTTCCGTGAAAATAGCAAAACTGAACGCTAATCCGTCTTATGAGCGCTTTCCCTCTGTCTCTTTCCTTTTTTTTTTATAGGTAGCACGCTGGTCAAATCAGGGGCGTGAAAAAAAAAATAATAACCTGTCGATAACCCGCCACGTATGCTCAGTGGCTATGGAGTTGCACTACTGAGCTTGAGGTCGTGGGTTCGATCACTGTGCCGACGGCCGCATTGCGATTGGTGTAAAATGCAAGACCGCTCGTCTACTTAGATTTATGTGCATGTTAATTACCCCTAAGTGGTCAAATTTATTCTGGAATCCCCACTACGGGGAGCATCGTAATCAGATCGTTGGTTTGGCCCTTGAAACTTCGGGAATATATTTTTACAGCGAAGCTGTTTATGCGGACCCTGTGCCGTCGTTGTCGGACTTAGCTAAAAACGAGCCACGTGACCTAGCGGGAGAGGGAAAGGAGAGCTCAACAGGGGAAGGACGTTGGAGTGACCCTGATCCCTCCATGGGAATGCTATTTTATACGCAAATTTTATACAGTTGTCACACGGTGCATTTTCGGCGATCGAGCCAGATCAGCATCGAATTTATCGACGATTGATTCCACCCTGCCGCGAAAGAAACAAATCTTATGCTGGTGGTTTGCGGCCAACGAACAGTTCCCAGCGATTGAAACGCGATACTAGGAGTGCGTGGCTGTAGACACCTCTTGCGACTTGGACTCACGCGCAAAAAAGGAGAAAAATACTGGGAGAACCGCAAAAAAAGAAACACTCCTAAATCGTGCTCACCACGCGAAGCACGCAAAAGCGAAAATGATATGAAAGAATGGTGGAACAAAAGATTTACAATACGGGCTGCTTGCGAAGTTTGCGTTGCAAGGTGTAACGCTCGGTGTAAGTAACACAGCTCCGCTGTTCGACAGTCTTCACGGAGTGGAAGGGGCTGTGATCTTATTACTTTGTCTGTTCAGAAGCATTCACCTTTTGGCAGTAATGCGAGACAGTGAGCGAGAAAGGGTGTAACGGAAGCTGAATGTGTATCTTGGCTCTTTGAACGTCAAACCAGTGACATTAAATGACAGACAAGTAAAACGACCGCAGCTGCCCATCGTGACTGAGAGGTGCACGAGCGCCTCCACGACGCCAGCCTCGAATCCGTGGCCTGACTAAAATGAAACTAATATTCAGGCGCGCACGCGGGTACGCTTGTTTTACGTGGTACTTGTGGCACTGTGCTCTATTCTACACTCACGAAAAAATGAACTTCCTCGGAGTCCTCATTATGTAGAACCCCCATACACTTTTCATTTCCTAATTTGCAGCTGCTACACCAAATATTTCAGAACAATTTCTCAGGGCTGTTTCTCTTCTTTTTTTTTTCTTTTATGAACGGTGAATAAGAGGTCATAAAGGCTATAGGAGATATTCTATGTCTTTTCGGAGTTCTGGTCATCTTCTTTACGTCACAGTGAAAGAGATTGTGTAAAAAAATGTTATCCCTAGTAATTCATATATCTGTGCAATTTGTCTGAAGAGAAAGAACCTATCTTGTTTGCCAAGCCTTCGCTTCGCCTCCATTTAAACGAACGGTTTGTAAGTGTATAATGAGCACGTAAGGTACTAAAGTGATCAGTGACATTTATTTACTGTGTTCCTGTACACATTTCCTGTCATGCGCTAAATTTCTGGCAATCTTTGTAACGACACCCCCGGGCGCCTAGGATTGGACCAAGCAAATAACTGTCTATAACCAAAATACGAACTTCATTTAGGAACGTCCGCTGAATACGTAATGCGATGAACGTAAAAACAACATCTCTGCCCACCTAATGAGGAAGCCCAGTTACGTTGACTTGTAATTACACCAAGCATGTAACGATATACATTCGTTCTTGACAAACGAAATTCGTTTTCTCGTTTTACTATTGATATTGCTACAATGTACACCAGCACGCAGGTTTAATTTTCGGCCAATCAGTGGCTTTCATATCGCTTATTCTTCCTTCATAGGTGTCACATTGCATTCACGGAGCACAGACCATCGAAAGGGAACGGAAATAATCCAATATACGTGTGAAGCCGCCTTTGATCAATGTGCTCGCTTTGGAAATGAAAAAGCTCATTACATTTTTTTGCTATTGCGGAGATTAAATGCAGCGCACTTCTTTCCGTATACTCGTTCTAATCATGAGAGAAAAAACAATAATATTTCGCAAACTGTGTCAATAATATGTATTTCTGAACACTGTGACTGAGCGTACGTCCACGGATCTTTCTTTTCATGCAAAGTGATATATTGCCTAACCAACGACGTATTTAGGCCGGTATAGAATACAAACTATATTGTTGCTTTTCGAAATGCGGTAATTGTCCTGTGCATGTATTATACATTGCTACACGATGTATTTGTGCAGTGCTTGATTATTGTGGTAAGCACTGATGTTCTCTGAGGCAGCAAATATTTAAACTCTGCGCTGTCGGAGGGCCCGCGATAATACTTGAATGTGTGCGTTATATCTCCAATCATTTCAGCGTCGCAAAAACTAAGTATCCTAAATTACGCTTTACACAAACAGAAACTACGCCAAATTTTTATATATATATATATATATATATATATATATATATATATATATATATATATATATATATATATATATATATATATATATATATATATATATATATATATATATATATAAAAATCGGGCCCCTTGGTTAACCCCCTTTCTTCTCGTTCATATATATATATATATATATATATATATATATATATATATATTATATATATATATATATATATTATATATATATATATATATATATATATATATATATATATATATATATATATATATATATATATATATATATATATATATATATATATATATATATATATATATATATATATATATATATATATATATATATATTATATATATATATATATATATATATATATATATATATATATATATATATATATATATATATATATATATATATATATATATATATATATATATATAATGGTGTTCAGGTTAGCCCATGGCTGAATTGAGTCATCTAGCCTACTGCTCTGCCCTGAGATTAAGGGAACTGGAGAGTCAGAGGTTCGTCATACCTGAGGCGCACAAACCAACATAAATAAGAAACTGGACACATGCAAAGGAGGAGGATGTCGTTCTCTGCTTGTGACCTGGTTCTTTTGTGCATTGTTTATAATTACTGCGTCCCGGCTTTCTGAACTCGCAGTCGTTTCAATAAATGCTCTGTCAAATGGACCTTTCACAGCAGCAAGTCAACCCCCTCACTAGTCAGGAATGCCAGAAGTGCACAGACTGCTCTGCAACGAGAGAACTATCTTGTCACGCTTCCAGTAGCACTTCATTAATAAGTGTTCTGTGCCAGAACGCCAAAGCATACGCGCCGCATCTGTTCTTTCATGCTCTCCAATGCGCGTGGGCAGGAGTGGCTAACACCCGCCGCGGTGACTTAGCGGCTATGGTGTTGCCATGCTAAGCACGCGATCGCGGGATCGAATCCTGGTGGCGGCGGCGGCATTTCGATGGGGGCGAAATGCAAAAATGCCCGTGTCCTGTGCATTGCGAGCATGTCCAAGATCCCGGGTGGTAAAAATTAATGTGCAGTCCCCCACTACATCGCGCCTCATATTCAAATTGTGGTTTCGGCATGTAAAACCCTAGAATTTATTTAGGAATGGTTAATGTTTGAAATAGCTTTGTGTATGCACATATACCCTGCAAAGAGATACAAAAGTTGGCTTAGATAGTACTGAGGCGGACCCCTTTTAGCACCTGTGAAAAACTAAAGATAATCCCACATTTTGTAAGCTTTTGGTCGGCCATTACCTGAGCTTCTGGCTTCGGTGGAAATAAGTTAGCTGGGGTGAAAGCAATGACGAAAATAAAGAAAGGAAATAAACAGCCAAAATAAACATACGTCGTTAAATGTCAAACACTGCTACGGTATATCAAATCTTTTCAAAAATGCTTACGAACTTCAAAGTGTGCTGCATTTGGAGATAAACTCACAAGGCAGCGTTTGCGGAAATTCTGCACGCGCGTACAAGTTCATCTGCATTTTACGGCTCAAAGTAACTTGAAAGTGAGATAACAGTTGGCCGGCCTAATTACGCCAGCGTCATTTCAGAGCGAAGTGAAACACGATGTCTATTTCCGAAAAAAATGTGCCGGCACAGCTTCAACTCATTTTCCGGCTAAAGCTTTCCGGACAAAGCTGTGGCTGAAAGTCGACGGGATAGGAAATGACGACGAGTAGAATAAATCTACTGCAATAGGGGTTTCCCTACGAGTAAGTTATCTAGGAGGCATATGAAAGGCACTGTCACCACGCTTTTTGTGCACAAAGCAAACGTAGAAAAAGGGGCACACTGTTTCTGAGCACAAATGCTTTACAGCTTCCCAGAAAGAAAATTTTTTCTCCACGCTTGAAATTATTGTGTTCAAGAGGCTAAAATGCAATTTGGAAGCAAAATTGTGTGCGCTCGTTACGAGCTCTGTACATTAAATAAGCGAGCCAAAGTGACTGACATCCGGAAGTAGGTACTGAGCAGCAAAATGCGCAAAATCGCTCCCACATGGTTTCTGGAAGAACGGCTGACCTGTGGGGAGGGTCAAAATCGCGACAACAGCAGTATGCATTTTTTTACCGCTTCCACTTATATTATTGCCAGGTGGCAAACCGTGTTTCTCTTCTGGTTATTCTTCCCGCCCCGCTCCCCAACCCCATCCCTGTCCCACTGTCATTTCTAGCAGGTGCAGTTTAGATAACTGCAATAGCTGCTGTTTTTCCGAAGCCAGAAGATCGTAAACTTCAAACTTGGTGCATCGAAGTTACAAAACTCTGTAATTTTGCCTCAGCTAAGTCCTCGCTATGATGGGCTCTGGGGGGCAACCCAGTGCTGCCAGAACTTCTAGGTGCTACTATTAAGGCTTAGTGAAAACATAGCAAGCAGATAAAGTTATTCTTTATTTGTTTATGGGTTTTATGTGCCAAAAGGACGGTCTGATTATGAGGCACGCCGTAGTGGGGGACCCCGCAATAGTTTGAACCACCTGAGCTTCTTTACTGCGCACCTAAATCCAAGTACATGGGTGTTTTCGTATTTCGCCCCCATCGAAATGCTGCCACCATGGCCGGGATTCGATCCCACGTCCTCATGCTCAGCAGCCGAACGCCATAACTACTAAGCAACCACGGCTGATGGCCCATCAACTTGCCCATCTAACAGTAGAGTGAACATGTATGGAGTTCCTGTCGTGTCCTTTCCGCAGTTTACAGTCCATGCAGTCCATGTCTTTTTTTTTTCTTCTCCAACCATGACGAAGTGCAGTATGAATTGTGCAATCGTGTGGCACCTCCATAAACTCGCTTGCAAGTGTGCCAGAAGCACCTCATCCTTCCTGTTTTCCGGATACAAATTTTATTTTATTTGCATTAGCACTAGGCGTGACTGTTGGCACGCCTATATTGGTACAGCATGGAACGCCTTATACGTTTTTCTGGCTCATTCGAAATCAAGTCATTTTTCCCGTTACGCTCCAGTGAATGAGACAATCTTCACAGACGAATGGGCTTTCTTGAAAAACGAGGACATCGCTCAATGTGCATTCGAACGGAGAGAGAATCCTAATAATCTTCATCGTACTTGCTTTTCACTCCTTCCATCCGTTCAAAGCATTCTGCACCCCCCCCCTCTCCGAAGTTTTTCTTTGTACTCTCTGGGCGCTGTACATATACTAGTATTCCCCGAATCTACGTTCCGTTCTGTATCTGCCACGGCTGACCTGCTTCACTAATCCGCTTTGCTCCTCGAATACTCGAGCCAAACTGTCAGACTGGAAACACCGTGCACTTATAAGTAGTGATTATGTTGGCGTGTGGTTTCGAAGACGAAATACTTGGCTTCAAGCACTTGACTTCTATGGTCTTTCTTTATGGACAACGTAGGAAAAAAAATAGACAGTCATAAATTTCAGCACGTCGTGTTCACTACAGCGGCATAAAGGAAGCTACCATGAAGAGGAAGTCTTGGTGTTCCAGTAGAACCATGCGACAAAGCAAGAAAAGCGAATAAAATAACAAGGAAAAAGGCTGGCGATTGCACGGGTCAATGAAAACTCAAGCCAGTGAGCGATGGAAGCTAACCCGGCTTGTGACGGCGTGCTCACGCGTCGCAGTGTGTAGATGGGTCGCTGGCGTTTGTCGACCAGTTCACGACTCATCATTTCTTTTCAGCCACTTATTTGGGGCGAGTATTCTTTTTACAGAGACTGCATTTGTTGTGCGCTTCTGCTTTCCATTTTTGGGAGATATTTCATGCAATAAAGCTTAATGCGGTCTAATACGAAAGCATAGTTCATGCAACCAGACCTTGCAGCGAGATCTAGAAAAGTCAGGTTCGTATCCGGAATCACGCAAAGAGCTATAATTCGAGTCAGCTCTTACCTGCCTGAAGTTTTTTCGGGCATTTGTTGGGTATTTCTTTCTCTTTCTTTGTTTCCTCGTTTTTTATTTTATTTTCATTATCGCATTGTATTTATTTATGTGGTTCGTATCCAAGTAGAGAAGATAATGTGTCAATTCCGCTAGATATTTAATGACCACTCCAAGAACGACAAGTTTTAAGCATGACGAGCTGTCTACGTGAAGTTAAAATCCAAAACCAGGTCTTGATCACCGTGCCCTTAATGTTGTTACGGTGCATTTGGACAGGACCGTGCGCGCAAGAGGGAGACGAAGAGGAAGTGGTAGACTGTCTCCTGGAGCTGTGACCTTTGTACCAGCCTGCGCGATTACCACTAACTTTTCCCCATGCAAATAATTGTACATAGATTTCTGCATGGGGCTGCCTCTTCGTAACAATATTCATAAGTAGGCCGCTTGTATTGAATTTCATGTCTTGTGGCAAGCTAAAATAGAAAATGGATTTTGTTATTCACGTGCTACTTGCCAAAACCAGTGAATAAATTACTTTATGTATTAATTTGCATGAAATCAGAAGTGTTTGCAACTATTGTATCGGCGGCTTCTCCGCAAACAATAAATAATACAGTGATCGCAGGATGATAACATGAGGAGTTCTACAGGCCTTGGCGTAAAAGTACCCCATGATCAACTTGTAATTGCAAATAGTTTTCTGTGGTAACAATCTCAATACAGATTAGAATGAATGAATGCTTACCTAAGCTAGCGGTCCATTGGTAGTCTTGAAAATTCGTACGAGAAAAACTAGAGCTTAATTATATGATGAAGCTAAAAAATATTGGCACTGAGCCCATTGAAATGGTTAGCGGGTACGTCTAATTCTGTTAACCTAAATTCACGGCAGGTCCGTAAGCGCTGAACATCAACAAAAGTAGCAATGTTTTGGATACTACTGGACAGATACTTCCTGGTTAAGAGGAAGCTTTAGCTCGGCGTAAACTTCAGTTTTCCTATTTAAATACGTGTAAAACGCAGAAATGCTTTCATTAAACAACCGGTAGACTGATTTGAATGAAATTTGTTATGTTTGAGAAAGAAGCTATGTTCCAGCAACTACAAAAATCATAATCTTTATTTCTTACCTCGATCTTTTTAGAAAATTGGTAAGGTTCAAAAGAATCAAAGCAGAAGATCTCAAACTAGCAGCGCTGCACCAAAGCGAGATATCGTAGTTCGGTAAAGTGCATCTGTTAAAGCACCTCAAGTAGACAAATTTGGTATATGAGTTGGCATTTTATGGGAAATTTGAATTTGTACAGTGCTTATGAGGGCTGGGCAAATTTTCAACTCCCAAATTAGTGGCACAGCTTAATATATATATATATATATATATATATATATATATATATATATATATATATATATATATATATATATATATATATATATATATATATCTTTGTTTTTTGAGTGAGAGACTTGCAAACCTAAACTCGAGATTTCAGAAATCTTACTATATTCAAAACAACATCTTGGACAATATGGAGTGAGTTGTAAATCCACTTCTTACGAGTAATGAATTTTAATGTTATCTTTTAAATGTAACAGTTGTTATCAAGATCGATGCACTGGTTCCTGAGAAAACGATTGCTCCGTTCCCATGTATTAAGAAAGGAGCTTCTGAGCTAAAAGCTTCCTCTCAAGGGCGCAATATTAGAAATATTATTCGAAACAAGCGGTATCGATTATGCTGCCAATTTGTTTTGCAAGCCGCTCATCTAAGAAGAATAAAACTTCGAAGCTAAGAACACAAGGCGCGGACAGAGCAAGAAGCTTCGAAAAAATAGTTTGAGTGATCGAATATGCGAGGAGTGGATCGTATCAAACGTTAATGATAGGAGAACGTGAAGACATGTTCGCAATTCCGAGGCAGTAAATTGAAATTAGGACATCAGTGATAGCTCTACACTTCTGCAGCGGACATAGATTTCATGATGTCTTCGAAATACAAAGTTTCAAATGAAAGCATCTGCAGAAAATGTCCTGTCGTGACGCAATCATGTTTTCCTTTATGATATGTTATACCAGATTTTTAGGTTCGCGTTTTTTTTTTCAGCTTTTATTGAGTCAGTGCTTTGTCGATATAAACTGTTGCATACGAAGACCAACAGCAGCATCCAATATTTTAGCTTTGCACAAAAAAAAAACTCCGTGTTAGATGAGCACATTGTCATACATATTAAGTAAGCTGGTGGAGAACTTATCCAAAGCTCCAATTTTTTTCTCTTCTGGCGTAAGACTTTTAACCTAAACTGCACAGATGAATTAGTCACGGGCTAATTTTTTAAAAATCCACAAAAAGATTGTTCCTGAATGAGCGTATGTTTCGTTCACATTTTGAAAACCGATGCAGACATTCATGGTACATGGCCAGCCCCTTGAAATGCTATACACAAAAAAGAAATATTTGTTTCTTGAAGTCTGCACAAAACTATGAGCAAGGGCGCCGATGACTGTGGTAGGCAGCAAAAAAGAAAGGAAACAGAAAAGGTAAAAATAACCATCCCGATGTGCAAGCGACCCTGGACGTATAACACATACTTCTGGGGGAAGAAATTGCATTACAGCGCACACACCCTCACGTACTTTTCCCAAATCCACTTGACACTCCCGGAATAACACCGTGCTGCCTACATGCGCTCTAGCGATCCTCCTGCTGCTAATGGAATTATTGGACCTGACCAGTAGCGTGTAACTTTTACCGCCAACCATAAATGAGAGTCTGCAAAAAGATTTAAAAGCGATACGCTTATCAGATTAGGCCCACGCATTGAAAGCACGAGTTAAGCTGTAGCTGCATTTCCCGCAATTATCCAGTTTCAAACGGGGCAGACCACGCACAATAGGCCAGACATGCGAGAAGAACATTAGGCTGAATGAGACCTCAATTCTGATATGTGTTCCCAGTGTTCCTGATCAGGAATAATTTGACAAACTCATTTCAGCGGATGCAGTGCGCGAGGAAACGATGTTGTTAAGAAGTGTCCAACCTCGTTAAAGGGACGCGTCTCTTGGCGCGTGGTTTGATCCAATGCTTTGCTATGTGAAGCTTGTGCTCGACGAACTGATGAGGCAAAGGGCACGCAGATTCAGCGCAGTGTCGGAATCGAAACGATGCGAAGCTTGTTTGAGTTAGCGAGGATAGCACCAGCGGCAGATGACACTAACACAGCCTTGTAGCTTGTAGGTTTCAGCTGTACGCGTTACGCGGACGAAGGTGACGTGTTATGTTGGCCATTGGAAAAGTGTTTATAAGGGATGTATGCACAGAGAAGAACGACCCCTACCAATATACATTAAGGCTTCAGACCCCTTTTGCCACACTGGCATATATACTACCCAAACTGATATGTTTGCCTAATATCGGCACATTCACAGTGGCACATTACCCAACTGCACATACCCAGCGATGAAGTCGACAGTTCAGGTAAATAACACATTGGCACACATATACACAGTTACCCAAATTGTCTCAAGCCTGACAACTACTAGCAGCAAGTTGCCTATTCGGGAACGTGTCCAGTGGCCCAAGCTGTCTACATATATATCCGCAAATATATCCCGCGAAGAAGCGAAGACGAACGCAAAACCCCGGGGAAAAGGTAAAGAAGGCTTCGCCTTAAAATTTTAACACACACGACCTTCGAAGGACTGCATTTGTATACTGTGATTAGGCCCTAATTTTACCCGCCTGCTCGAAACTTCATATTTCTTCCTAGAAAGTACAATGCAGCATGCGAAAGAACTTGTTTTAGTTTAACTTGTGCGTGCAGAAAAACCCTGCTGTGTGATATGTCACGAGAGTCCCTTAATTGTGACCGTTCCCATTTGCCAGCCTCATATTCCGTCTGTTAGATAATCTTTCACTGCAAAAGCGTTGATATTCCGTACATAGTGCTGAAAAAAATGACCTCTGCTAGGTGGCGCCAATCAATAAACAATTAGTTTTTCGCTAGAGCTGAATATTCAGCCTCGATTTCTTTCTGTTATTCAGTGCGGTCCTATTGTCCGCTTTCATCAACGGGAGCGTGTCGGCTTTTCTTTAGTGCATGAGCGAATAGATTGCTACCTGGGAACAAAGAGAGAACTGTACAGTAAATATCTGGTATAGCAGAACCATTTGAGAGGAGCTGGTTTACATCCGGGCTGCTGCTTTTGACTAAGCGAGACAAGTATTAAGGAAGTAGAGGCGACGAAATTGGAGCAGAGGAAAACTAGCAGCTATGCCATGCTACCTCTTAAGACTTAAGCCTATTTCTGACTCCTCCCTCAAGGGAGGACTCAGAAATAGAAGTAGTCAGAAATCACGTGCCGATTACGTCCTGCCTTCGTAAGATGACCTGGTCATGTGCAACATGCAGCATGAAAGAGTGCTGTTGCAAGAGGTCCTCAAGATGTCTTCCATGTCTTGGGAAGTCTTAGTTTCAAGAAGTTCAGTAATGCATCTTCATTGGGGCTAGCTCAGTATACGTCGCTGCTCGCTGAGGCTTGACTGGAGAGGCAGTAAAATGACGTCATAGCAAATTCGGAAAATGGGACTATTTGATGAGGAGGAGGAAAGAAACGAAGAGGCAGTTATGTTAACTATAAATGCGTCTAGGATTCATTAATAAGGCAATGAGCAGAATCATTGCGACAAGAAATACAGCACTATAGTGCCCTTGTCTGTTCTTTATCTGTTCTTCTTTTTGCGTCATTTCCGATAATCACTACCCTAACCAATTTCCTGAGTAGGGCCCTCGTACAGATACCCGCTCAGGGAAGCACCTCGGGACAGCCTCGCCCGGGTCTCTGGGTAGCGAGTCGGTTTATCAGCGATGCTGCCTGACAACGGGTTTGTTGACAGCGTGTGCATTAGAAATTTCAGGGTGATATAGGCTTGCAAGAAAGTGATAATGATTAATAATTAAACAATATATAAGCCAACAAACAATACTTGAGTGTTGCCGAACGCCGTAGAGTAGCACCGTTGGGTTAACCTGGCAAATCAAGTTTTTTTTTCATTTATTATTAGTTGTGTGTTCAGGTGAGGTTGGCTTAAGGTGCAATTCCTGGTACTCCCTCTCTCTTAGGCGAACAGTACTTCCAAAAAATTTGCCGCCCAAGAGAAACGAACGAGAAGAAAAGACAGATACAGTACGTAACAAAGATAGGCCAGCTAAAGCAGACACAATAAAAGACATTCAATATAGACACGCAATTATTTAGGGTGCATCGATAACACAATGCATGAATAGTCTGCCCTTCGATACCCATCAAAATGCATCTGCCACCACCATGAGTACAATCGATGACCACCTGCTCAGCTACAAAGCGCCATATTGACTGCGGCACCGTTCGAAAAGAAAGTACCAGCTTGTTACTCCACCTGAGTGTCAGTTGCGAAATATGTGATACGGCCAAGTACCTTGCTTATTATGCCCAAAAGCTTCTAGCGAGTTAGACATATATAACACAAACCATCGATAATCAGAAACATTGAGACAGCTTATAAAGAGCTGTACACTGATAGACGGGCCGAATTTTGCCTGATTTCGAGCACTATTGGTAGCGGTCTATCGAAATGTGCGTGTATTGCTCCGTTACAAAATTTGTTTAACGTATAATACCTCGTCATTTATGACACTGTGCAACCTAAGGAACGCTCCAGAAAAAGCGTACAGTTTTCGGAGCAAGGCAACCTGGCTAGTGCCTTTCTGTAGGACAAATCATGGCTATAACAGCATTGGACTTGTTCGTTCTTCCTTCAGCACTTTATGCACCACCCGTAGACCATTACTGACATGCTCACTTTAATCCTCCATCACCGCACCACTGTTGCCAACGCAAACAATATTCAGCAAAGTCACCCCATTTTATTTCTTTATTTTTTATACTGTTCAAAAAAAGCTCTGGTATTCTTGGATTTTTCGGTTGCGAGCTTTCAATAATAAGTTTAAGACCACTTATTGCATATTAGTGCTTTCGTGTACAAATGAGTTCCAATTTATGGCATACGTTACAGAAACCTGGCATGCGCACTGATAATCTCTGTTGACGTATGAACGAGGCATGCCTCATGCGGAATCTATACCCCATGCAAATTGCACTTTCCAGTCTCTACGAATATGTTGTAACAGCACGAAATAAAAAGAACCTTTTTTTTATGAAACACACAGTTCTTGCTTCTAACATTTGCGCGGGCATAAAGCTTCAAAGCCAAAGCGGTTCATTTTAATCACTTTACTGTCCATACTGCCATTGTTGAATGTCTTGCAGGATGGCTATTTAACATAGAGGACGCGATTGATCCCAAAACTTCGAAAATGGGGAAAAAAAGTTAACCTCCGGCCCTTAGATGACGACCTTTCAAAAACTCAGCCGTCAAACGCGTTACCAGGAGCTGCGCTGGCCTGGATAAAACGCGTAGGCGGAGACATGCCGCTCAGACGCATAATTCAGGCGTCGAATTTTTTCGAGCGTATAACAGAAGCTAACGGGCGGGCATTGTTCAAATTGGCGAAACGCGCGATGCACGAAAATTAATGCAAGTTTGAAACAACCGCATTTATTACTGAGATAGAAAAAAAAGCTTTTTTGAACAATCGCTCGCTTCCCTGTTCTCTGCTTTACATTTTCATATCTTTGTTCACTGGCTGACATAATGTTCACGTCCTTGCAACGCACGTATACGTCATGCCTAAAGCACGTAATTTCGCGCGTTTGCAGTGCAGGACAGCGCTGAGCTTCTGACTGAGCTTCTGACGCCTCCATCTCAGACTATACGCAACGACTGGTTCAGTAAGAAGGCTGCTAGTGATCATAGCGATCTTAGCAATCTTTGCTTCTACATGCTGCCTTTGTTTTTTACGTTCAGCCATCAATTTCGAACCCTTCCACATTTTGCAACGCACACACATACGGTAGCTTATAGTTTTTTTTTCTCTTACTGTGCGGAAATAGTTCCGAAACGCATTCACCGGTTTGCCTTGAAGCTAATGAAGACGAAAAAGGACGGAAAAGAATGGGGAAGAGAAGCGGAGCGGGATACTGAACTGATACTGGATACTGGCATGTGCACTCACTGCTGTATGGTTGCTGTCTTCGAAGAACCTCAAAATATGTATTGATCATCAACATTATTCAGCGTTGAGAGCTTCCTTGACTAAGGCCAGTATTGCTACGGCCTCCTTCTGCTTATCTTTGTTTGTTATTGAATGTGACGGAAGTATGTGCATCGAGTACACGCCATCGCAGCTTTTTTTATATTTATTCCATTGTGCAGGCAGCACACACGAACTTCCCCTCGAGTTGCGACAACCCATATATATATATATATATATATATATATATATATATATATAGAGAGAGAGAGAGAGAGAGAGAGAGAGAGATAAAATAGAATGATATCTAGAGAAACTAGTCGATATATACAGTCCTGGCATGTCACTACAGTTGAGGTAGTTAGGGTGAAAGAAATGTAGTGAGATAAAAACAAAAAGAAAGCGCACACACACAATTACACAAGTCAAAGACCCTCCGCAAATTGGAAAAAAAGCACAGAAGCAAATTCTACGGCATTTAATGCTTCACTGGACAGTCCTCAATGAGACTCCTATGCAGTGAAATGAGATCACAAGCTGTTAAAGCACGGCTATTTGCGCGACCTTGTAGGTCTCTGACATTGACAGAGTAGTCAACCGGGTCGTGATACAATTGGCTGCAAGATCACCGTTCTTCATTACAGTAACAAAAAACCTTCCTGCAATCTGGCCCCCTGATGCCTTTTAACGTAAAAGAAAGGTCCTTCATATCCATCACTTTCTAACACGAAACTTTGTGAAAGGAATAAGGCCGAAAGCTGACTGCTCTTATAAAGGTTGTGCATTCTCTTGTGTTTTATCAAGCACATTTCAGCCACTTTTGTTCCACATTGGCGAACAATCATTATGAAAGAAATTTTCTCGCCGTGGTTGCTCAGTGGCTATGGTGTTGGGCTGCTGAGCACGAGGTCGCGGGATCGAATCCCGGCCACGGCGGCCGCATTTCGATGGGGGTGAAATGCGAAAACACCCGTGTGCTTAGATTTAGGTGCACGTTAAAGAACCCCAGGTGGTCAAAATTTCCGGAGTCCTCCACTACGGCGTGCCTCATAATCAGAAAGTGGTTTTGGCACGTAAAACCCCAAATATTATTATTATTAAAGAAATTTTCTAGTATATTAGCGTACGTCAAGCTTTTTAGAGTGTAGCTATATACAAACTAGTTCAAAAGCTTTGTGTTCCTTCGTTATGCGTCAGAGACAAACAAATTCGATAATTTTTAACTGCGCTGCACCCAATATCAGCGCTTTTCATGACAGGGTACTTTCTTCCAGGCATAGAGGCTTTGAAGCCAAGAAAGAATGGGCACATCACAACGTGAACCACCCAATCACGCATTGGGCTTTAATGAAGAATCGGCTTTGACGCAGGGTGAATACGGTGTACAAGTTTAGGACTGAAAACGTCACGACTAGGTTATTGTACCTTAGCTGCCTTCGCTTATTGCAGTGCTGGGCTATGCAAATTATTAATTGGAAGCGCATAGAAAACTTATACCCTGTAGTTTATCAACTTCGCTATACCTAGCTAGCTTCAGGGGAAGAAACGGTATCGAACGAAGAAAGCATCTTCTTAGTTCCTTCTAAAAAAATGTACATACGCAACACTTATCTATTCGTGCGTTCAACACTCAAGCCCGCTGCCTTTTATTTGGTAATGTACTCGTGATGTTGTTAAGCATAAAAATGTATACTGCTTTTCTTTTCATATTGAGGTGTGCTTGATGTAATAATAATCATTTTCCTATTCTACTAGATTTTCTGAAATCTCCCTACGTAAAGCATTCATTGGATGAATGATGCCAACACTTTTCGATAACCCATTTGCCGTAGCCTTGGCGCTCTTTGACCACATCTGGTCCATGCGCCAATAAACTTCATTAATCATCATCGCCACCAATCATCATCATCTTCTTCTTCTTCATCAGCCTAGTTACGCCCACTGCAGGGCAAAGACCTCTCCCATACTTCTCCAACTACCCTGGTCATGTACTAATTGTGGCCACCAATCGTGCAGCGGTATTAAAAAAAAAATCTGAAGCATATCTTTTCTAAGACACATTTTCCGACACCCATGTTTAGTTCTGATATGTCCAAAATTTCTGGAACGACGCAGGCAGTGCTGAACACGTGAGAGAGAGCACTATCCAAAGGGAAGCACGTATTACGAAATTTAATTAATTAAATTATGGGGTTTTACGTGGCGAAACCACTTTCTGATTATGAGGCACGCCGTAGTGGAGGTCTCAGGAAATTTCGACCACCTGGAGTTCTTTAACGTGCACCTAAATTTAAGTACATGGGTGTTTTCGCATTTCGCTCCCATCGAAATGCGGCCGCCATGGCCGGGATTCGATCGCGCGACCTCGTGCTAAGCAGCCCAGCACCATAGCCACGGAGCAACCACGGCGGGTTGAATTACGAAATCTGATAACTTGCTAGAACACACCTAGACATCCCATGGAGACAAAGCCCTGTGGAAGTTCAGCTTATCGAGCTTTTAATTTCTCCAATAACAGCTGCTGATGTCATTGCACAAGTTATAACGGATATTTCAATATGCTTTCGCCGGCATTCGAAGAACAGATTTCGGCGAATCCACTTTTCGCAGCCATTTAGCCGCAATAATTGCGTCACTGTGAAATAATTCGCGCCGAGTACGCTACGTAGTGCATGGGCCTTCGGGAAAGAACCTTGCATAATATCTTTGCCCAAAAGTAGTGCTACCAGTTTGCTAAAATGGTCTTATACTCAAATGAATTTGTGTAACATGCATTCGCATAAAACATGTCTTTCATGACATGCAGTCACAGCCAGCGAAGTAACTACCTCGAAATATATCTCGATTTGAAGTTCGCGCTTTTATGCGATATACTACGATAGTAAATATTATATCAGCCGGCTATGTGAGCAGCCTACACAAAGACCGGTCGAAGCAACCGAGTAACACTAAACTAGCGATGAGAACCAACACTTTCTTTTTTTCGAACAGCTTGACCATCGTTATTCATTATTATCCCTAACACCAGAGGAAGTGGCAGTGCAGTAGAGAGCGTATTTCATTGGCGAAAAGCTAAAGCTTACAATATGCTTCAAATTATTCCTGAAATCGAATAACAGCTATCACTTTATATTTTCTTGAGTTCTCATGTTTACACCATATTTCATTCCGTGCACCAGTCGGGCACGACTTCCGGGCAGCAACATTTCCTTGTTATCTTTCACTATGCACGTCCAAGTTAACAAGAACAGTTACTGAGAACCGCCAAGCAGTCTAACTTTCCGCATCAACCGTGGCAGTTCGTTACAACTCCATCGATAGCGTCCACTTAACGGCATTTCGGAGCCATTCCACAGCGTTACCCAAATTGTGGAGCACAAAAATGCATTCAGCGACGACGCCATTTCACGCTCCAGCCACCACCGCTCATAACAGATTAGTTGGGACGAAAGCGAGAGGCAGGCTCGCGAACACACTGGTGCACGTATCGAGGTCGTGTGGAAATCACAGGAAGTATTGTGGAGGACAGACGGAGCAGAATAAAACGTTGCTCCGGAAACGAATATCTTGATCTCGGTAAGCTCTACTTTGAGTGCATTCCAAAGCGGCATTCTAATGATTCCCTCTAGGTCCAACCGTTAATGGGAACGCGAACCATGCTCTCCCATTCATAACCCGACGAGAATAGTGCGGCAGATACCTTGTTCAACCATACAGCACTCGTCGCGCACCGTTAAGGTGAAGCTGTAGCTAGGGGCCGGCTTCGATGTTCCTATTCAGATGCATGTCCAAGGTAGGAACCGCTGAAGCGAATAGAATGACTGTAGATTATATGAGAGAGGTCCCAGTGGGGAATTAACCGCACCGATTCAAAGCAGCCACCAAATCGAAATAACTATTCATAGACTTCGGATTAGTACAGCCTATACTAAATGCCTCTTGCACATCACAAAAAGAAAACTGGCAGTGCTGAGTGTGTTCATGGGAAGGAGTCGTTCGCCCACCGACTCATCAAACAAGCCTCCCAATTTCCAGACGTTGAAATAGTATGGACCCCTGGACACGAGTCCCTCCGTGGAAATCAGCGTGCGCACGCTGTAGCCCGAGCTCATGCCTCCCGGGCGCCACAAGAGAGGAATACGGCCGCATCTATGGAGCCCGTACCTTTACAATACAACGCCATACTACAACACCACAGATTGAACAGACGACAGTACCCACCTCCACACAAGACCCTCTCACGTGAAGACGCCTTAACATGGCGACAATTACAAACCAATACACACCCCAATTTAAGTAGACTGCACGCAATACACCCTACACTATACTCATACAAATGTCCCCTTTGTAACGAATACGCCTCTCTATATCACACCACATGGGCGTTCCCCAACGTGAAGGCAGCCCAGCAAATACCCAACCCCACACCCGAGCAGCGGGAGGCCGTGCTGTCTAGTTCGGACCCTCGTAACCAGCAGCAACTGGTGCGGCGGGCCCGGGAGACAGCAAGAACCGCAGCAGGCAGCCCTGGACTAAAGACGCCTCCCGCACAAGCAGAAAGACACTAGTTCGTCCTTTCTTTTTTTATAAATGTTCTTCCTCTTCCTCCTCCTCCTCATGGGAAGGGGCTCATCAAGAGACAGAGCATCTTCTATTACAATGCGAAAACCGTGATACTCTGTGCTCCGTGCAAGAGGCTTTCAGGAAAATGTATAATTTCTGTATATGAAGTTAATATCATTTAGTATTATCTTAGGTGCATGACAATGGAAAAAATGCAGCGCAGTGAAGAACGCGTTGTCTAAAATCGTCAGGAATAAGGAAAAGTTAATAAATCTCAATATTGTAACGTTGTTCACGTCAAAGCGTTGTATTTGTTGATGATGTAATTCGTTTTCTTTTACCACTTGTTTGCATGTTTCTTTGGTGCGTGCTCGTGAGTGCGTCTTTGAAACGTGGCACAAATGAGCGATGTCATTTGTATAGTTCCATCAGGCCATTTTTGTATAACGAATTGAAACATTTGTTTTCTACATTTATGTAGTGCGCGTGTGTGTGTGTTTGTGTGTGTTTGTTTGTGTGTGTGTGTGTGTGTGTGTGTGTGTATGTGTGTGTGTGTGTGTGTGCGTGTGTGTGTGCGTGTGTGTGTGTGTGTGTGTGTGTGTGTGTGTGTGTGTGTGTGTGTGTGTGTGTGTGTGTGTGTGTGTGTGTGTGTGTGTGTGTGTGTGTACACGTGTGTGTGTGTTCGTGTATGTGTGTTGACAGAGACACGTACGGCACCGTCTATGGGCGCAAACATCTCCCTGAACACGGTTCATAAAAACAATACGACGTTGATAAACTTAGAGACTCCTGCCAGTAGAAAATGTAGTTAATGTCTCAAGTATGCTGCAACAGCGGCCGAAAATCAGAAATGCTAAAGAATAATTAAACACAATGCTTACAGATCCATAGCAGCGCATCAAGAACAGATAGGGGAAGCTTGTTGAAAAAGGAGTGCGTCAAGGTATGATCATGCATGTTTGTTCTGTTAACTTTATCCAAGCTTCTCTTGCAGAGCATCAGCCTGTTCTGCACTGCTGAAACATTGGTAGATAAGAAAAACTCCTTGTTCGGCGAGTTTGGATTGTACTAGCGTACTCATTGTGTACTTATTGTGTTCTCATAATCATTGATATTCTAAACGCTAGAGAGAAAAAACACACCAGGCAAGACGCACCATCAGCCTAAAAGAATGAAGTGGCGATGCCTCCTAAAACTCAGTTTGTCTTGTTTTTTTCTTATGGGATCAAGGAAAACGCTGAAATGTGTGCGTGGACGCCACTCTTACTGCACTGCATAAGCTCGTTGTCCTCTGCGAAAAGTCATAAGCGAAAAAGATAGCAAGAATATCTGCAAGATCAAGCAAATCAAATGCTTCCTCGCTTAAAGCGACAAGATGCCGCACGTAGTCATGCTTTCACATGACAATCCGTACATCGGTCACCTGAGCTCATATTTAAATTGTCTCAAGGCAATAACTTGTACATTGCTGTGGATTGACTTGAAAGCATCGAGTAAAATCTATGCAACAAGGCACTCAAGCACCCACGCTATTTTAATTTAAGCTAATGGTAAACGTAAGGTACGATATTCAGTATATCAACAAAATTCATCAAAATATTCATTGTCATGTGCACTGGCATGCTGATTTTCATGCAACGGCTGCATTAAACATTTGGGGATGCTTGGTTTAGGGGAAGCGTAATTCACTGCACTCATAACGTCGTTCTTGTTTCGTATAGATCTAAAACAAGATTTCTCTATATGTGCACAATAAAGATAGCCTAGCGTACGAGTACACTAAATTATTGTATTGCATGCTCCGGAAAATTATCATTTCATGTTGCTCAAAAGCCATGTTAAGTTTGAAATTCAAACTCGCAGTATAACACATGTACAGATAAAAAGCTGGTCAAGAGAAACAAGCGTTCTTTATGGCATTGTTCGCATCAGTGGACCGCACTGCTTCGTATTAAGGTAAGATAGCCTGAAGCTGCGCCATTTGTACATCTTTGTGTCCCGATGTCTTTCTTTTTACTGTTATTTTGAGAGCAGTCGCTTTCCGAAATGCCATTACCTAACAAAAAAGCGAGGAAGCATCTTTGACGCATTAAGCCCAGACACATGCCAGCCTTCGTGATGAAAACAAAATTATGGTAAATTGTTGCTTTTTCTTAAGGCTGTTCGGTATCGTGTCCCCACTACCTTTAAGCGTTCTCTCGGGGCTATTTTCCAGTTGATATAAGGTCTGCAATATCTGAAAGCTACAACAAATAACGTTTTCAAATTTTGTCTCGCAGCGCGATGCGGAATGGAAGCTTTGACAAATGGTTTGTTAAAAAGAATGGAATAAAAACAGTTGCCTTGATGCTCTACCCAATGAACGATTGTTATAGCCGACAAAAAGCAAAAGATACAACTCCCCCATATATCGGTCGAAATCTTACACTGCCTTCAATGATATATTGCTTTCGTGAACTTGCAGACTGAATATAAGAGAGATTTATTACTGCGCGCACGATCAAGGACTATTATGGAACCACAAGATACTTACGTGGACACTCGCGAGCGACTCACGAAAGCCAAGGCGTGCTTTTAGCGATCGCTCTGTTGATATAAATCTTTCGGCAAGCCTGCGGTGGAGAATGCGCTGAATATGAAGTCTCTGTCATCATATTTAAAGTTTTCTTTACGAACAAAGGTAAGTGAAGATGCCTTATCCCTGCGGATTTCCAAAATGACACAACTGTAAGTAGTGGACCTCCCAAGGGCCCCTTCACTGTTGAGTCGTTGAGCGATAGCGAACAAAGAAGGATACATTTATTTGGTAAGTAGTTATTTTTTGTGGAGGGAGAGAAAATGAAAGCGATTCACTGATCCAGGTCCGAGCGGCTGCGCTTGACTTATCAGCAGCTGAAATTTTCATTATCGCTTATTTGTCCGAGGAAGCAGTTACGAATGGAATTAGAACATAGCGGGCAGCCACTGACATTAGTCTGCGTGGTTTACGATCCTCACGGCGCTGTGGCTGCAGCGTCATTCATCAGGCGGGACCTAATCCTCAGGCGTTTTAAAGGAATGGCATTTTCAAGGTATCCGAAGAAGTCACCAAGCGTTTTGAAGGAATCATTTTCCTGTAGCACTCAAATTATCAGGAATGCTCTTACCTCTTTGACAATTTCGTACGGGATACTGCCTTCACACAACACTGGAGTTCCTCGTGAACACTGCAGTGAGTGATCTGGTTAGCAGAATAAATGTTCCTGGGAGATAGGGTGTCAATGACCAATCTCTTGGCATAACAGTACTCGCTTATAGAATAACTTTCTGTATCCAGCAGGTATGCAAATTAATTCTTCCCCAGTACTGGTAAGTGTTAACTGGAACGTTGTGAAATACTGGTGAACAATTTGAGAACGTATTTCTCAGAACCTGTGCTCAGCACAAGATTTCTGCTAAATGTACATGATATCATTATGGCTCCGTTTCAATTCCACTGTAGCTCCAGCATGCGTCCTAAAGTTGATCCTTAAGAAGTAAACTAGCGGAAATTATCAATTAGCTAACATCGCACTACGACTTTTCATTTAATTAATCACGGGCCCTTCAAGTAATCTACCTCGCATATCAGAGTTCCGCCATCTTCGACAGTTTTTTTAAGAAGACTGCTTCCCCTAAACACTCCTGGTGCGATATGTTAAGAATGACTAGTCTATCGAGACAATTTTTTGTTGCTTTAAATCTAAGCGTTAAGCAACATGCGTCTCCTGGCAAAGTTATCTGTCAAGGTTCCGGGATTTCATAATTAATATACACAAAAAAAAAGATAGGCTTACAAGTATTGTAGCAGAATTTAGCTCGTGACATTTCAAGTATATACAAGGTGTTTTACAGTGGCATTTCTTTTTTTTCTGTTACGAAAGCTTGAACACACACTATAAGCTATTGTGAATTTCACTAGTATTGCTGCTTCGTCCAAGAACTTTCGCTGCTTTCTTTTTTTTCTGCAGTGACTACGCTACCAGAAAATTTGTGAGCAACAAACTCGAAAATAAACAAATTCAAGCGTTTTCTTTGTTGGCGGTCAGCCCTGGAGTTGGTGGAATCTTCTGCCTTTCCTATCAAATTTATCTCACAATAAAATTTCTTTTAGCCACACTATTTTAATACATCGTCACTTGTTTGCTTCTTGGTGCTCGCTTCCAAACTCTCGTGGTTATCCTGGGGACCATCCTACGAAGTAAAGAAGATTTCGAAATGTCGCTATAAGCGGTTGATCAAGAAAGTTTCCCAGCTTTATAATTATTCACCGCTGAACGCGTTAGGCATTTCCATTACTTTGATAGTCAATGTTTGAAGTAACTTTCCTTTATTTCTGTGACTTACCCGTCAAGCGACCTGCTTAAACGACTGTGACACTCTTGCTTTCCTGTGCGTGTTTTTTCCCCTCTCCCACGCTTTTAATGTATGTGCACTTTTTTTTCTTTCTTTTTGAAATATTTCTGTCTCCCCTTACCCCTTCCCAAGTACAGGGTAGAAAACTGGATATCTATCTTCAGGTTAACCTCCCTGCCTTTCTCATCAGATTTACCTCTCTCTCTCTCTCTCTCTCTCTCTCTCTCTCTCTCTCTCTCTCTCTCTTAACTTCCGAAAGGGTTTTTGTGCTGACAGTCACGGACACAGAAAGGGTGCACAGGCCCCTTTCTATTGCGTGGTTGTCAGGGCAAAAATTATTTTGCATTGCGCAACCAACTCACTCAAATCGCCATTCTGACTAGATGAACTTGTTCTTTGCATAGACGAAAGACACCATACATGGTGCCACTCGTTTCTTTCGGAAACATTCAGAGGCAGACAGCTTCAATTTTCTTGCTGTTTTCGAATCTCACTTGGGCTTTCGCCTCCCTAAGCATCTCGTGCCTACAGGCATATCTATAGTATCCTGAGCACGAGTTCACAACCACAGGAGGGGTTCATTGTCCGCCGTAGAAGTAGGATGCGTGCCTTTAGGGCACGTTCCAGGGTTGTCAGTTGCAAACCCCGAGTCCAGGGTGACAGCAGACGTCAGCACCCCTGCAGTGCGAAGCCCTCGAAGGCAAACTTCCTACGCTCGGGAAAGGTTGCGAGAAGTTAGCAGAGACACAGGCGGTTTAAGTACAGACAACCTGTCATATTCACTTTAGGAGATCCTATTCATTACATCATACATGCTGTGCTCATGCATTACAGAATATAACGTCATTTTAGATTCAACGTCTCCTGCGAATATCAATTTACTGGTAATAGAAATTTTAGTTTCGCAGGGTAGCTTTCCGGACGGAAAAGAGTAAACGTTAACGAAGATGTTGAAGACAAGAAAAAGAAATACGTGGTAAGTTCTTCTGGATGAGTGCGCGTGTTCGCTCGATTGAACATTTGTCCGTTAATTATCAAGCTGGAAGAGTTGAATGGTCGAGAGTCGCGTAACTCTGCAAGAGTCATCTAGAAGAAAATTACGCTCCCACCTTCGTGAATAATTGCTGGCTTCGGCAACGTAACGGTTCTGTGCGCAAAGCTTCTTTCTATTCAAGCTTTTTGCCTTCTCTGCGCCCATATGTGGGTATAGTATTCCTGTTTATTACCAAAGGAACCTAATTTCATGGTTAAACACATGAGAACGGTATGTTGCATTATGATTAGAGAGAGAGAAGAGAGAGAAAATAATGTAGAGAAAGGCAGGGAGGTTAACCAGAGGTAGTTCCGGTTGGCTACCCTGCGCAGGGGGAAGGGTTAAGAGGGATAAAAAGAGAAACAGAGTAGAAGGGGGAGATAGAAAGAAAGGGAGACAAGCACGAACAAAGCGCGTACACTACAGAGCGGTAGGGGGCGGCATTCTTAGAGTCTGTCGTGAAGCCCCGTGGACCGCAAGAACCTTACTAGCGCGAGTAGGGCCTTCAACGCGGATGTTCTTTCGGAGCATTGGCCTAAAGCTTTTAGTTCTGAAATTGGACGATTGTCCAACTGGTCCAGCACTCTGCACATCACTTGTCTCTCAGCACTGTATCGCGGGCAGACACAGATAATGTGTGCGAGCGTCTCGTCGATGTTACATGTGTCGCACGTGGGGCTGTTGGCCATTCCTATGAGGAAAGCATAGGCGTTTGTAAAGGCAACGCCTAGCCACAGACGGTAGAGCATAGTCTGGTCACGTCGGGGTAATCCAGGCGGGAGGTGCATCCGTATGTCCGGAGACAACGAACGCAACCGACACATTGTGAAAACATTCGAGTCCCACAGGGCCAAAGTACACTCACGGGTCATCAATCGCAGCTGAGCCGCAGCGTCTGTTCGCGAAAGCGGAATGAAGACTCGTTGACCACTTTCATGTGCAGAACGGGCGGCTTCGTCGGCGTGGTCATTCCCGCTGATGTTACAATGTCCTGGAAGCCACTGAAAGATTATGTTGTGTCCCTTGTCATAGCTTTGGTGATATATGTGCCGAATTTCTGAGGCCAGTTGTTCATTGGGTCCGTGGCGCATTGGGCTTCGTATGCACTGAAGGGCTGCCTTGGAGTCACTAAAGACTGTCCATTGTTGCGGTGGCTTCTGCTTAATGAAATCAAGTGCAGCACGGAGCGCCGCGAGTTCTGCACCCGTCGATGTGGTCACACATGAAGTTCTTAATTTGATTTCCTCAGATTGTGCTGGGAATATGACTGCAGCAGCAGAGCTGTTGAGTTTTACTGAACCGTCCGTGTATACATGTTGGCGGAATCTGTGCACGTTGTGAATGTGCTCCAAAGTTGCTTGTTTCAAAGCTTGCAATGGCGCTCCAGCTTTCTTTCTGATTCCTGGAATTGTCAGTTCAACTTGCGGCCGGTGCAGACACCACAATGGATCTGACAATCGTGCAGCGGGCGTAAATCCTGATGGCAAGTACGATTGATGTCTTTGAATAGTTTTAGCAAAGGTTGAAAGTGGCCTCTTTGCTGGCAAGCAAGCAAGATGGTGTGAGGGAATCCGAGTCAGGTGTCGGATGTGCGCTCTCAGGACATCTGTATCAATGTATACTGTCAAAGGAGCGTCTCTGGCTATGGCCACTGTCGCAATCGATGACGTAGTTTTGGGAAGACCGAGACAAGTCCTGAGTGCTTGGGCTTGCACGCTCTGTAGTTTGCGAATATTCGTGGTGCAAGTATTTCCTATTACAGGTAAGCTGTACCGCAGGAAGCCCAAAAACAGTGCTTTATATAGTTGCAACATTGATGGTACTGTTGCGCCCCAGGACTTGCCGCCGAGAAACGCAAGAAGGTCCACAATGGCGGCCAAACGCTTTGCCATGTACGAGATGTGAGGGCTCCAAGACAAGTCTCTATCAATGATGACGCCAAGAAAGCGGTGCGTTCGTCTATATTGTATAATTTGGTCATTAATCCGCAAAGCATACGGGGCCATCGATTTGCGAGTAAAAGCAACCAGTGCACATTTCTCAGCGGAAAGCTCCAGGCCTTGTCTTCTTAGGTATCTTGACACAACTGTTGAGGCTTTCTGAAGTCGTGCGCGAACTTGTACACGTGTCACGCCTGAAGCCCATATGCAAATGTCGTCTGCATATACGGAGAGTTGTACGGTTCGCGGTAACGAATCGGCGAGACCAACGAGCACCAGGTTGAAAAGGGTAGGGCTGAGTACTCCGCCTTGCGGTACACCACGACTGGTATAGCTAGATGGCGTTGGTCCATCTTCAGTCAAAATAAAGAAAGATCTTCCATTCAAATAGTTGCATATCCAGCAAAAGGTGCGTCCACCAATCCCTACAGCTTCTAAGGCGTCCAGAATTGCATGATGATCTACATTGTCGTACGCACCTTTAACATCAAGGAATAAGGCCGCAGTGATGCGTTTCAGGTGTTTCTGGTGTTGTACGTATGTTACCAGGTCGATAACGCTATCTATTGACGAGCGGCCACGTCGAAAACCAGCCATTACCTCTGGATAGACGGTGTAAAATTCCAGGTACCATTCTAACCGTGTAAGGATCATTCTCTCCATTACCTTGCCGACACAGCTGGCCAGTGCTATTGGACGGTAAGATGACAATTCCAAAGGGGATTTGCCAGCCTTGAGGAGAGGAACAAGCCGACTGGATTTCCACGTTGTAGGGACCAGGCCGTCACGCCATGATGAGTTGTATAGGCCAAGAAGGGCATCTCTGGCCTCCTGACCAAGGTTTGCAAGTGCAGAGTATGTGATGCCGTCGTGTCCTGGTGACGAAGATCGCCGGCACCCAGCAAGTGCGGCCTCCAGTTCTTCGATGGAGAAAGCAGCGTCCATACGAGGATCTCGGGAGCAAGGAGGCACTATGGGAATAGGTGCGCAAGGTGAGTGCGTGAGCGCCGGACCCGCGATCCTTGCGCAGTAATCTTCGGCTACCTCGACTTCTCGGCGTCCTTGATGTAGGGCTAAAGACTTAAATGGACGACGCTGTTGAGGAGCACTGCGAAGTCCACGGATTGTTCTCCAGACAACCGACAGAGGTTTACGTGGGTCGAGAGACTCACAAAACGATTTCCAGCGTTGATTTTGCAGTGCAGCAAGGCGACGCCGAATTTTCTTTTGAATGCGTCTGGCCTCTCTAAGGTCGTATAATGATTTAGTCCGCCTGTACCGTCGCTCCGCTCGCCGGCGGATTGCACGGAGGCTCTGTATTTCCGAATCAAAATCTGTGTATTTCTCTAATGGCCGATATGAGCGCATGGCATCCTGCATAGCCTTGGCGATCTCAAATTCTAGTGTGGATGAAATGCCTTCGTGGCATGCGTCTTCCATAAGTGATTTAAACACGGGCCAATCTATTGTTCGTATAAAATTTGATGGAACGGATTTGGTGAGGCCTTTTATCTTCAGGTAGGTAGGAATGTGGTCGCTGCCGTGCGTTTCTATATCTGCGAACCAATGGACGCAGCGAGTGAGGCACCGCGAAACAAACGCTAAGTCTAAACAACTACTGTATGTCTGTCCGCGCAGAAACGTGGGACTGCCATCATTTAGACAACAAAGTTCATGGTCGCAAGCAAAGGACACGAGGTTTCTTCCTTTGGAATTGATCTTGTTGCTTCCCACACCCGCCGTGGTTGCTCAGTGGCTATGGTGTTGGGCTGCTGAGCACGAGGTCGCGGGATCGAATCCCGGCCATGGCGGCCGCATTTCGATGGGGGCGAAATGCGAAAACACCCGTGTGCTTAGATTTAGGTGCACGTTAAAGAACCCCAGGTGGTCAAAATTTCCGGAGTCCTCCACTACGGCGTGCCTCATAATCAGAAAGTGGTTTTGGCACGTAAAACCCCAAATATTATTATTATTATTGTTGCTTCCCCAAAGTGAATGATGCGCGTTGAAGTCCCCAACAACAATCCATGGACCAGGTGTCGTATCTATAATGTCACTCAGTCTCTGCCTATCGAAACGACTTGATGGAGAAAGGTAAGCGCCCACTAAAGTAAACGCAAGTTTTTGTTTTTTCACGGTCAAACACACATACTGATTAGTGTCATGTGGCCGCACTGGATGAACAACATAAGTCAGGTCACACCGTATGTAGATGGTCACTTTGCTAATGTCAGTACAAGTCGATGACACATGAGGTTCGTAGCCTGAGATCCGGACGGGTTTCTGTAGCTTCGGTTCACAGATGACAACGATGGGGAATCGATTGGTGAAAACGTAATGGCGAAAATCACTCCGAGATTTCAGGCCGCGGGCATTCCATTGCATAATAGATGCTTCCTTGACTTGTCTGAAGAACGGCTGACGCGGTAGAGCCATTGTGCTTGCTACTCGAGGCTCGCAAGAACCGGATCCAGGCCGTCCAGCACTTGTAGTGCACCTCGAGCAGATGGCGTCTGCATGTCGTTTATCAACACGCGAATGACTTTCATTAGAGATTTTATTAAGGCGATAACTTGTTTGTCTTGACTGCGCACGTGATCGGAGCCCTCATTGGTTCGTCGGTAGTCCACCGTCGACCTTTGCTGGGCTGGAGGACTTAATGTCGGAAGTGCAGGCCAGTCGTTTGCAGTAGAGGTATTCACTGCGTCATCAGACACCGTGTTGGTAGTGTGGGTGAGCGCCTTGGGAGCACCAGCCTCAGGAAGTATCGTCTGTCTTGCGACGGTATCAGTATTTCTAGACGAACATCGTCTACGGCGACGGTGGACACTACGCCGTCGTACTTTGGCGGCGGCCTCTCTGTGAGTTGAGTTGTCTCTCACCATTTGTTTTAGGACTTTCCGCTCTGTCTTGTGTCTCGGGCAGTCTTTCGACGACGCTTCATGGGGACCAGAGCAATTGGCACATTTGAAGTGAGTCGCACGGCAAGCATCTGCGCTGTGCTGCTCAGAGCATCTTGCGCACACGGTCGCATTTTTGCATATGCCGCTGACATGCCCGATCTTCAAACAATTGCGACATTGAAGTGGTCTTGGAACGAACGGTCGCACTTGATGACGAAAAAATCCAACTTTCACGTGGGATGGCAAGCTACCTCCCTTGAAAGTTATCCTCACACAGCGTGAATCTCCTAGGCGACGGATTTCAATAATAGGCACATCTGCTGTGGCGGGCTTGACCAAAATAGGCAGATCGTTGTCGTCGATTGACTCGTCGACATCATAAATCACACCTGATATAGTATTGCTGTCCTGTGGTATTATGGTGCGAACATTTATCTTGCCCAGCATTTTCACTGTATTCAAGATATCCAATGCTGCTCTGTTCTTTACGTCAACCGCGAGAATGTTCTTACGGGTGTTAATTCTCATATCCGTGATCTCATTTGGAACAAGAGCCTCTAGTGTTACAGATACGGCTTGCCTGTTTAGCCGATTCAGGTTGTCGGTCGGCGTCTCGGGTAAGAAGAGGATGGTATGAGCCGCGTCATGGGCCTTTGCTGCCGCCGTCGTCCTTGCTGAAGACGAGGAGGCAGTGACGATTCTCCTCTTTCCTTTTTTCCTCACAACGGTCAAGTAGTCGCCGTCATCCGACAGATCTTCTTCTGAAGCAGAGTAGTACAGCAAGGTGTCCTCGCTGCCCGTGTCGCTCATCAGGTGATTGCGCTTCCTCGGAGCGCTCGACGCTGTGCCGTTGGTCTCCTCCGGACGTCTAGCTGACTCCGCTTCCATCGCCGAAGGTCTCGGAAGCGGCGCCTCCCGAAAATACGCAAAAATACTCGCAAAATGAGAGCAGTAGAAAACGGGGTTCCACACAAGAGCCACTTCTTCCTTATGATTAGAGTAACACATCTAGCCTGTGAGGCGCTTGACGAATTTCTTACACGAAAATAATTGAGACTAGAGCCCCAAATTTTCCTTCTTGTATTCCAGTTTCATCCGCCTCTCTTTTTTTTTTATTATCCGCACATTCCATGCCTCAATCCTAATGTTCAGGCATGAGAATGCGGGCAGTGTTAGTAGGCTCAATGACGTTCGGCCCAAATTTCATTCCGCAAATTACGACGGTTACGTTCGGCCGTTTGTTCGACACAAATGCGAATACAAGGCAAACCCATATCGCGGAGAGCCTCATCAGACTTTTCCGCAGCGGGACAATGCACTCCCACTGCTTTTTAATCCAATTGGAATTCTTTGCGTACTTCAGCCGTTTTGAGCCCATCTATCTATCTATCTATCTATCTATCTATCTATCTATCTATCTATCTATCTATCTATCTATCTATCTATCTATCTATCTATCTATCTATCTATCTATCTATCTATCTATCTATCTATCTATCTATCTATCTATCTATCTATCTATCTATCTATCTATCTATCTAGTCTCTTACGCCAACGCACTGGCTAAAGTTGTCCACTACCTTGGGCATCTATGTATTGTCCCGTCGTAGTGGCATTAAAATATTATGAGCCATTCCACTCTCTGAAGGTGGATGACCAGCGAACCTGTTTAGCACACCACACAGCTCACAGAGGTGACATAAAATTTTGAACAAAGGTACGAGCATATTTATTGTCCTGATTGGTGGACATCGTGACGATAGGTATGCACAGACATTCTCGTATCACCTGTGTTATTAAATGCATGCTTCACGTCAGACAATGAATGGCTCAGACGCCCTTGAGAAATGGTTCATACCACCGTAAATAAAGAAACTTCAACGCGGCCTCCCCATTACGATGACAGAAGAGAAATGAAATTCTGCGCTGGAATGATAAGCGGCAACGGAGCCAGCTGCGGAAGAAGACGACAAGGAAGAACGTGCGAGTATATCTCCCAGTGTGGGTATGAGCCATAATATGAGGCCAACATCATCATCAGCAGCAGCAGCAGCAGCACGAGCGTGTTCGAGCAGTTGCGCAGAACTTGGCAAACAAGCCAGCTGTGGAAGAAGACAATGCTGGAGCCATTGGTGAGGACGATAGTTTCCTCTTGCCAATAATGGCTCATACCCTCTTAAGCAATGAGCGACAACGGAGCCAGCCGTGGAAAGAGACGACGGACGCGTGAGCAGTGGCACGAGCGCGTTCGCGCAGCTGCGCCGAGGGGCGCCAACGAGCTAGTACACGGATTGTTCGTGGACAACGGAAGTGCCCCAGCCATATACAGCTGCACTGTGAAACACAGTAGCAACAACTGTGAACCACGAAATTACCTCTTTATTAAGTGAACCTGCGCCCAGAAAAAAAAATGTGCAGGACGCTTAAGCTTAGGGATGGTCGATTAATTTTTTTATTCGATTAACGAATAATAATGAATCATTTTATCCTTTAATGTTTGAGAGGTGGAACCAAGATTTAAACAGAAGTGCATGAACCTTTGATAAAGTATAATCTTTGCCTTCTTAAAGACTAAAGATAGTTGTTACTGGTTCCTTTTGAAAAGATAAACTGTATATGTTATAGAATGGCACTTAGTGCAGAATTAAGTAGCATGCATGGCACTAGTGAATCACTGTACAGTACCGTTAAACAACAATTAATAAATATGGCAAAAGTGAAAGGTGAAGTTCGCCTGAAATATGCTAGAAATTGCAACATGCACAGGGAAAAGAAAATTACTGGTTTCAGATATTAAACTACATGCTGTTTTCTACAGAGCGAAGGAATGTCAAGTGGCTGGGATGTTTGGGTGAAACGGACACCTTCTTTGAATGACCGCAGAACCAGCATGGGAGAATAGATGCTCGGACGCTATAGATTTGCTGGAATAGACATGAACTCCATCGTTTTGTCAAATGCATGCTCCAAACCGGCGCGCATGCTGTGCCACGTCCTTAGTGGACTGGGAGTTGCACGACGATCAGCGACTGGGTCGCTATAGTATGCCTCGAATTGGGAGGGCATTTCAAGCCTCCGGCTTTGGGCGCGCCGAGGTGACGTCAAAGGCGTGTGCGGTGTGAGGGAAGAGAGGGGAAGCGCTCGACTCGGGGGGCGTCTCTCGGGACTGGGATAAACAGTAGACAGTCGCGCTCTGCCACCGCCGCACAGTCACTGCCCATGCGCCGCCATTCCAGTACGACCTCAAAATTTTCGCTCCACTCCTATCAAACTCTCGAACACGAATAATCGAACAGGCCTACCAAATGAGGTCGATATAATGAAAAGTGGACATCGATGGAGATTAATCATTTTGCGGGATACGTTTATTCAATTCATCAATAAATCTTCCATCGATATTACTAGCCCTGCTTAAGCTTCGCTTTTAAGGGTGGAACGCGACAGTATTCAAAGATCCCTGAGTGCTTCAAGACATGAGCAATTTTAGTGACAGAAGAACTTTAGGGCCCTGTAGACCCTTTTCGTCCGTGCATAATCCCAGAAAATTTTCGCTCACGCGTTTTCCATACTCAAGTTAGCCAAACTATCGCGAAGCAAAACTATATTGTGATATAGTGTACGATAGGCGCATGTTCTTGATGTATTCAGATATAATGAATGTGCTCCATGTCTCCATGCGTCAAAATAATGTATGCAGCTTTCTTGTTGTACTTAACAGTAAAATTCACTTTTCAAACATTCTCTAACTCTGCAGCAAAACTGGTGCCAGCTGCAGAGTTCAATATAGTTATAGTCTATTGTAACATGCATTGTTTCAGAGGGCTTAACCGGAAGTACTTTGGGAATCCTGTTTGTAGGCATAAAAAGGGTGTGCATATACGGCACTTTTCGCTCACAGGACGTCCGTCGCGATTTCCTGCGACACGGGGCCCTTAACGCTCTAGCGTTAAAACAAGTCACCCCCAAAGCACAAAGAATAGCGCTCAGCGCAGCCGGCGATTACCAAAAATCTGATCAGCGAGTCAAGCGCCTCGGCTTTTATACGAGACTCGTCGAATGTTCCAGCGTAATTGCTGGTGCCCGTGTTCCGTCCAGAAGTACTCCACAATTCGTGTCGCGCATACAGTCCGATTACGCAAGCTTCGGCGAGAACATACACAACAGATAGAATCAACTATAACATTCGAGTAAGTTCCAATCATGCAGGCGCATCTTGCGCTGATCGTATAATATATATATTCGGCCAGGCGTTTATGCTTGCAATTTCGACTATGAGCGAAGCCATGTCGTCATTTGAACTGTATTCATATGGAAAAGTTGAGACTGATTTGTTCAAATACTTGCTTCAAATAGTGTGATTGTTAGAACATGCAGAAGACACGTGTAACGGATGGCTATGGCTACTTTGTGACCTCATTATTTGCCAGATCAAGGAATTCCACTTACCTTTTCTATTCCTATTTTATTTTGAAGTTTGCTTTCTTTCTCCTCAAAACGGCGCCATAATGCATATAACGGCCGGCTTCTGAGTTGGCGTGTAGGAGATGTTACGTTCCTTCAAGGTAATACGGGCGCTTAACTATAAACTCGTTTTGTATTTGAGCTGCCTGAACACAGTTAACGCGAATTTCTGCTATTTAAATTTCGACAGAGTTGACAATAGCACCATCTTTGACGTTCTGCAGAAAGTTGTGTTGGGACAGCGTAATAATGTGGACGTAAGCACGTCTTTCACCAGTATTTGGAGTTTTTTTGTCTTACTTACCTTTATCGCAAATAGAAAAGCTTATTTTCCATGTTTGTATAAGATAGACCTTCTGATCATAGCATCATCACGAGCCGAAACTTAAAACCTGAAGGGAGATGCCAAACAATGAGCGATAAGTTACCTCGCCGTCTGTGAAGCCAGCACTCGTGTCCTTGGCACGCTAAGCGCTCTCTTTTGCCTTTTTTTTTCTTGTTACCAGAAGTTTTCTTTATGCAAGTACAAATGTGCAAGAAAACCTTGAAAAGAGGCAAAGCAAATTTTTGCCAAAATCACAACCCTCACAAAATATATTACCACGAAAACTTTGCGGTGGTGGTCACCCATAAACCAAGTTTGAATTCATTATTCACCAGAGCGAGGCCTCTAGAAAACTAACAGAACCATCGCAGACGCCTCCTGTACGGTAAGCGAGCAGGGGGCTCTGAGTAGAGAGGATTGTATAAAGATGCGGTAAGAGTGCACCCCCGAATTCTTTTCTCAACGGAGGAAGAACGACGAAGCCCTTTGCCGCCTCTGGGGCAACGCTGTCCCAGTAGAGAAAGCGCCTGCATTCGACGCAAGGGGCTGCGTGCGGCCTCATCTTTTATGCAGGCCTCTCTCAGTGGTGCCTGGTTTAAGCTTGCGCGACTACTGGAAAACCAAGCCCGGTGCGCATAGCAAATATTTTGGGAGGTATCTGACAGAACCCTTGAAGAGAACGTTTCTGGGCCACTTTGTGAATGAGAGTATAGACCGAGGACCCAAAACACTGCGACACAAGAAAAGACGTCGAGGGGAGAATAACCGCGTGTATCGTTTAAACGTCTCACAATGTCAGTAAAATACGCGCGCACGTTGAATAATCTCCGACAGAGAACACAGTGGGTTGAATTCACAAAGCTTTTCACTCTTAATTGTTATTTGCCACTGGACGGTTGCCTTCGCTAATAATATGTCTAGCATCAAGGTTGGCTCGAATCTTTTCTTACGTATAATTCTAGCATAGAAAGAGATATAAACGAGACACGAAAGGTGCGGAGCCTGACGGTATGATAAATAACCACTTTGCTGCCCGGTAGCGGGGAAGGCGCAGGGGGAGACAGAAAGATAAAACAGAAAAGCAGACGGCGGAGGAGAGAAAAATTGCGGATCCCACGCGCACTGTCGACGAAAGAATGACAACACGACGTGACGACCACGACGGCACGACTACGACGACTACACAACGACGATGCAGCGATGACCATGACAAAAGACGACCATGGCATGGCGACCATAGGATGACAATACTGTAGTGACGACGAGGGCCTGACAACAACGTGATGCCAATGCTGAGATGATGCTGACCTGTGCTGACGTCACTGTGACGATGTAATGATGGATGTTCAAAGGACGACGACAACGACGATGCAGCGATGACGATGATATGACGACCACGGCATGACGACCACAGGATGACAACACTGTAGTGACGACGAGGGCCTGACAACAACGTGATGCCAATGCTGAGATGATGCTGACCTGTGCTGACGTCACTGTGACGACGTAATGAGGGATTCTCAAAGGACGACGACGGCAAAACGACCGTGGCGTGAGGGAGCTCGAATGACGACGACGGCATAACGACGACAGCATGACGACAATGGCGCGACTACACTAGAACTACTGCAACGAAATGACGACAGTGGAAATACTACGACAGCTCTTTTCGTCTACCTCGTTTTTTTTTTCCTGAGCTTGTTCTTTCTTAGCCGCAACTCTTCCTAAAACGTACCCATGCAACAACTCGCCCAGCAAAACGTTCTTCTAAGTTGCAACTTTATTCTCATGCAATGTTTACGCTTACGCACTGCATCGTTCACAAGCTACGTAGCAATGCAAACTCCAAATCAGGCGGATGCACAATGGGAAATGTGGGAAATCCTTGTGGGTACAGAAAATATGATACAAAAGAAAACTTCGCTATAGTAATTATTTGTTTTCGGTGGGCAGCATGGTACAGTGACGACGGCATGCCATGCTTTTACGCGGCCAGACATCCGATTTTTCACAGGTAACAAAGAAAACATATACTTCACCAAGCAAGCTTTCTTGCTTTAGGAGCTTAGGCGCATTTTATGTGAGTAAAGAAATAGGCTACTTTAAGCCCGAATGCTCTGAGCAACACAATTCCGAGCCCCGAGTTCTCCGGGGCTCAGAATTCTCACCAAATTCTCATTGACAAGAAGTCATTTCTAAAGGTCGAATAAAGCTTCTCTGCGCCTTCTCTAAAACTTCGGACTAGAAGTGAGCGCCACGAACTCGGACGCGAACAAAAGGGGAGTCTCAGTTCCGAGCAAATATTTGGGCCAATTCGCTATAAATAAGGCAACCCCTTCGACTTGGATGTTTCCAGCGAACAGGGCGCATTTTATTTATTTGTGCTTCGTATTCCGGCTTCATTTGCTAGGCCCTAAATTTCCACAAACTCGACCACTTTCAGGGCTTAAGTGTAGTCTGGCACCAGTGCAAAACGTTTCTCGTGCGTGTCTCATAACGGTTCTAGCCAACGGCTGCAATAGCGACGTTCCCTGAAGTGGGCGTTTTACTTATAATCCAATCTTGTCCGAGAGTGGGATTAAACTCCAAGAGTGCCACGAACCGGGTTGAGCAGGTTGCAGATAGAGACCTGTTCTCAATACGGAAGTGCAAGCAGCCGAAGAAACTGCAGACTGTATTCAAGGTGTGAGCAAGAAGTGTGCGAAGAACTGGGGAGGAAAGAGAAAAGCAGCAGGCAGGGAGGTTAACCAGAATAACGTTCGGTTGGCTACTCTACACTGGGGGAATGGGAAAGGGGAAAACAAAGATGACAGCAGGGGAGAGACAGGAGGGAAGGAAATAGGGAATTTAGCGGTGAGTTCACTGACGCATGTGGTCTAACAGAAATTGCATTAATAGTCACAGACGTTCCCACAAGCCCGTCATCCTCAAGAAGCACAAAATCGCATTCACCGCTTTATGGGCCGAACAGCGATGGGGGCGGTGTTCCAGCAGCACCTGCAAAGAAAGCGGCCGATTGTCCAGTTTTTGAAAAGCTTTGGCAAGTTCTTGTCTCTCAGGGGTGTATCGTGGACAGTGGCACAGCAGGTGGTTGATATTTTCTTCCGTGCCGCAGACCTCGCATGCTGCACTGTCGGTCACTCCAATTAATGTAGAATATGCCTTTGGGACGGCAACTCCTAACCAAAGGCGACCGAGAAGCGTAGAACGGATAACAAACAAGTGAATGGGGTTAAAAAATAAAAAGCACCAAAAACAATCTTCTCTGACCTTTGATATTGCAAAAGGCTGGAAGAGTGACTTTCAAAACTCTGATTGTTCAGCCGGAGCCGCTGGATTTTGACATCCGGCATTCGTTCTTCAGTTGACGTGCAGTCTGAGTACCAGATACATTTTACTGCGAATGTAGGGCGTTCTAATGAAAACAACCCTTTTATTCGAGGTCATACCAGGGCATTTGTTAATTTACGTTCGTAAAAGAACAAGTAAAGGCAGGTATTGTGAACCTGTTTCGGAGCTGCGATCGCGTATAACTTAGTTCAGGCGTATGCTGCAAAGCATTACGATAATTTTTTTTCACCGTGAACCTTAAAACTTTTTAACACACATTAAGAGCTCCAAGAGGAAGCTAGTTCGGGCCCAGCTCCGATGGATGCCGCCTTTTTCAATTACATCCAACACACAGGAATGCTTTTATGAGATGTCCCCTGAGCCGAATTTTATAAAATTATTTTCATTTGAGAAAATGCGCTTAATTCCAGTGACTGTTGAAACAAAATTTTCATTTAATGTCTGAATTATTTTTTACGCTAATGGCCGAAAATAATATGCCTGAGAAAAATATAAGTAGGCTGTTTCATTATCATCATAAGAAGCAGCCGCAGTAACAGTAGCCTTTTTTATGTGCCCTGCAAGACGAAGGCCTCTCCCTGTGATCTCCAATTACCTCTGTCTTGCGCCAACAGATCCCAAGTTGCGCCTGCGAGTATCCTCAGTTCTTCACCCCACTTAGTCGTCTGTTGTCCTGGACGGCGCTTCCCTTCTCTTGGCACCCATTCTGTAACCCTCATGGTCCAACGGTTATCTAACCTGCGCATTACATGGCCTACCCAGCTGCATTTTTTTTCTCTTAGGAGGAAGAATTGGCTCGGGCCAAACTCCGACGCGACCTATTCGTATACATGTAAAACGCAAAAACATTTTTTCTGAGATAACCCTTGGACCGATTCTAAGGATATTTGCTGCATTTGAGAGAGAAAGTTAAATTCTAGTGTCTGTTAGAAGCGGAATTTAGGTTAAAGGCATATATTTTGTTACAAGAATTTTAAGAAATTCGAAAGATTGAAAATAATAGAAGCACAAAGTTAACAAATTATTATCTCTGCATCCAGACGGTATCGAGGTTCTGTAAACGGGATCGGTTAAATCATTGACAGCGGACAAATTCAATTTGTCATTCTATATCTTAGATGAATTTGTTACGTTGTGTAAAGGGTTCTGCAAAAGCTGTATTTCCATATTAGACGCAATTCACAGAATAGTGATAGCATTTATCAGTACTGAATTACACAGTTGTAAGCTTAATAGTTTTGTGTTCTTAAAACTTCTAATAAAAGATTTATAACCTAAATAAAAGATTCGAAACGAACACTCACTAGGTTTTAAGCTTTTTATTTTAAATGCAACAGACCTCGCCAAATTTGATGCAGTAGTTGCCGAGAAAAACGAATTCTTTTACATCTATTTAGGTAGGAGCACCCGAGCTAAAGCTTCCTCTTAATATCAATTAGAATATCGGCTATCCCTTCTGCTCTGTGATCCACACCGGTCTCTTCCTGTCTCTTCTTGTTTACATATTTGTAACTCTGCACATAGAACAGATACTGCAGTTCTGTAAACTGTCTGTCAGAAAAACCAAAGCGCACAAATCCCACATAATATGTTATATCTTACGGGAATTTGTTACAATGTGGACGAGGGTGCGAATGTGGCCTCCTGTTTCTCGATGGCGAAATCAGCATCCATACAAGGATATCGGGAGCCGGGGGTTACGAGAATACGTGTGCAAGGCTGGAATGTCGGGCCCACAATCCTTGTGCAGTAATCTTCGGCTACGTCGACTTCTCGGCGTCCTTGATTGAGGGCTGGAAATTTAAATGTACGGCGCTGTTGAGGAGCTGTTCGAAGTCCACGGACTGTTCTCCAGACAACCGACAGAGGTTTACGCGGATCGAGAGACCCACAAAAATATTTCCAGCGTTGATATTTAAATACAGCAATGTGACGCTGAATTTTCCTCTGGACGCCTCTGACCTCTCTGAGGTCTCAAATCAATTTAGTCCTTCTGTACCATCGCTTCACCCGCCGGTGTATTGCAGAGACGCTCTGTATTTGCGCCTCAAAATCCGTGTATTTCTCCAGTGGCGGAAATGAATGCATACGACGAAAAATTGGACGAAGTGGCGCTTGTGTGGAACCCCGTTTTCTACTGCTCTTATTTTACGAGTATTTTTGGTGTTTTCGGAAGGCGCCGCTCCCGAGACATTGGGCGATGGAACCGGAGTCAGCTAGGCGTCGGGAAGAAACAGACGTCACAGCGTCAAGCGCTCTGAGGAAGCGCAACCATCTCATAAGCGACGCAGGCAACATGGACACTCTGCTGTACTACTCTGGTTCAGAAGATGTGTCGGATGACGGTGACTACTTGACAGATTTTAGGCAAAAAGGAAAGAGGAGAATCGTCACTGCTTTCTCGTCTTCAACAAGGACGATGGTAATGCCAAAGAGCAATGACATGGCTCGTACCATCCTGTTTTTGCCCGATACGCTGATGAATGACCTGAATTGGCTAACAGGCAAGCCATATCTGTCACAATAGAGGCTCTTGTTCCGAATGAGATTACAGATGTGCGAACTAACACCCATAAGAATCTTCTCGCGGGCAATGTCAAGACCAGAGCAGCGCTGAAAATCTTGAGTACAGTCAAAATTCTAGGTACTATAGATGTTCGCAACATAATACCACAGGACAGCGATACTTCACCGGGCGTGATTTATGATGTCGATGAGTCAATCAAGGACGATGACCTGCCTATTTTGTTTAAGCCCGCCAAAGCGGATGTAAATATTATTGAAATCCGTAGCCTAGGAGAATCACGTTGTGCGAAGATAGCCTTCAAAGGAGGAAACTTGCTGTCACACGTGAAAATTTGATTTTTTTTTCAGCCAGACCTTTCGGTTCAAGACCAATTCAGTGCCTTAATTGTTTGATGATTGGGCATGTTAGCGGCATATGCAAAAATTCGACCGTGTGCCCAAAATGCTCTGAGCAGCACAGCGCTGATTCTTGCCGTGTGACTGACTTCAAGTGTGTCAGTTTCTCTGGTCCCCACGAAGCATCGTCGAAACATTGCCCGAGGCACAAGACAAAGCTGAAAGTCCTCAACCAAATGATCAGAGACAACTCAACACACTGAAAAGCAGCAGCGAAAGTGCGACAGCGTCGTGCCCGTCGCAGACAATCTTCGCCTACTAAACATACTGATACCACCTTAAGAAAGACGCCACTTCCTGCAGCTGGAGCTCACAAGGCCATCAACCGCACTGACTACACAGTGTCTGGTGACGCAATAAAACAGCCTACTGCAAACGCCTGTCCGGCACTTCCGACATTAAGTCCCCCAGCAGAACAAAGACCGACAGTGAACTACCGACGCACCAATGACGACACAGATCGCGTGTTATGTCAAGACAATCAAGTAATCGAAATAATCAAGTCAATGATGAAAGTCGTTCGCGTGTTGATGAATGACATGCAGACGACACCTGCTCGGGGTGCACTGTAAGTGCTGGACGGTCTGGATCCGGTTCTTGCAAGCCTCGAATAGCAAGCACAATGGCCCTACCACCTCAGCCGTTCTTCAGGCAAGTCAAGGAAGCGTCCATTATGCAATGTAATACCCTTGGATTGAAATCCCGTATTGATTATTTTCGCCAATACGTTTTCGCCAATCGATTTCCCATTATTGTTGTCTGTGAACCGAACCTACAGAAACCCGTCCGGCTTTCAAGCTGTCAGCCCTATATGTCATCGACTTGTTACGACATTAGCAATGTGATCATCTACATATGGTTTAAATAACTTCTGTTGTCCATCGAGCTAGACCTTGTGAATGTAATCAGTATGTTTGTTTGACCGTGAAAAAACGGAAACTTGCGTTTACTGTAGTGGAAGCTTCCTTTCCTCCGTCTAGCCGTTCCGACATACAGAGTCTGAGTGACATTTTAGATACGACTCCTGCTCCATAGGTTGTTGTTGGGGACTTTAACGCGCATCACTCACTTTGGGGAAGCGTCAAGGTAAATTCTAAATCAAGAAACCTCATTTTCTTCCCGGCGACCATGAACTTTGCTGTCTAAACGATGGCAGTCCCACATTTTTGCGCCGTCGGACGTACAGCAGTTGTTTAGACTTAGCTTTTCTCTCGCGATGCCTCACCCGCTGCGTTCATTGATTCTCAGATATAGAAACCCACGGAAGCGACCACATTCCTACCTACCTGAAGATGAAAGGCCTAACCAAATCATTTTCTTCAAATTTTCAACAAACAATAGATTGGTCCGTATTTAAATCACTTATGGAAAACGTATGACACGAAGGCTTTTCGTCCGCACGGGAAATTCAGATCGCCAAGGCCATGCAGGAAGAAATGTTCTAAAATTCCAAAGAACGGATGCGGACGTTTTTAGTAGATTGAAGCTTTCTTGCTTACTTGGTGCTCCAAGTTTGAAACTACACATTTTTTATTCAAGCACGACTGCCCTGTTCTCCCCCGCTTCCGGAACTCAGGAAAATGGATGTCGCTGCCTCAGAGTAGTAATTATGTTATACGTCTTCGTCCACTTCAGTCCACTCTCTAGTTTAAAGGAGATCCAAAAGTTATGTGAGGGATCGTATCACTAAAAGAAGCCGCGACAGCTGACATCAAAAGACAACCAGTAAAAGGAAGCACTGAGTTGTGGCGTGCAAAGAAATTGAATTCAGGTAGGAGGACCCAGAGTACTGGGTGCCTCACTTTTACCTAGTTTCCATTTGTATGTTTACGGCGACATTTATCATTTGGCCTGCGCAAAATTTCATTTTTCTTTTACCTATGTTTTTCACAGAGAAACTGCACATCTTAATTAAATCATTGAACTCATTCCTGGGAGGAAATAAAGAACTGCGGCCTCAGCGTAGGACGAACACGTCAATTATGGTGGGTAGGTCACCTCTACGTGGTTTAGCTGAGCAAAGTTGGATGGATAGTTCGTAGCTCGTCTAATGCATACGATACAACGGATACTTTCTCCCGCTAAGAACGAACACAAGAAACACGGTGCACACTCTTTTTAATGAGATGAAAGTTGTTAAAATTCCCGGTCCTCTTAAGAACTTCCTGATACTTAATGGCGCCGCGGGCATCGCTTCGACTCTCTGTCTCTCTAATTAATGGTAATGTCGTTTGCCACTAAATAGTTAACAACTCAGACTAGGTGGTGGTGGTGGTGGTGGTGGTGGTGGTGATGTTGAAGCAGGCGGGGTTAGCCTGGCATACATAGCCGGCAATTGTTCCGCCTGATCCTCCTTCGAGTTGAGATCAGGGGTGTGTCACCAGCTGTCGATGAGCCCCGTGTCTCGCAGGAAGGCTATCAGCAGTCGTTGCGCTCTCTTCCTGAACGCCGCGGGCCCTCCGGGGAAAACAACGTCCTCAAAGGTCCTGTGCGTGAGACCGCTTTTTTGTAGCTTGTCGACCATCGCTTTTCTTTCTGTGTCAAACTGCGGGCATAGCCAAATGAAATGTTCGATGTCGCCAATGTCACCACAGAAAGCACAGAGTGGGGAAGCGCGAAGCCCAGTCTTGAATAACCAAGCTGGGGTGTACGCGGAGTCGGTCCTGATGCGGTATAAAAGCGTCGCTTGTTCGCGTGTAAATCCATGAGTCACACAGGGTTCGTGTGGGTTCTTGTTCATCTCTCTAAAGTGAAGGCGGATTGCAGCCTTAGAGTTCTGAAAAGGTTTTGGAGCTTTCACTTTTGGGACACATGTAAGCGCTAGGCGTGCAAGGGCGTCAGCTTCCTCGTTTCCATCAATTCCTACGTGTGATGGAATCCACTGAAACCTTATGCTAAATCCTTTGCTCGTTAGGTCGTCAATCAGTGCCAGAGACTGCCTTGTAAATTTCTCTAGAGGTAGGCCCCGATGTAATCTCTGTAATGCTGACTTGTAATCCGTCAGCACCACGACATCACGTGCAGAGAAGGCCCGTAGTTTCCGCAAAGCCGCGGTGATTGCGGCGCTTTCTACTGTTGTAGAGGAAACCACGCGATCCAGTCGGCCAGACCATGACACATCAAGGGATGGTATGCAGAATGCCGCTGCACAGCTATCTGTTTGTGCGCACACCGAACCGTCTGTGTATACTTGTAGGTGGCTTTGAAACACAGTGCTCAAGTGGTTCAGCACAAGAAACTTGGCTTCGGCAGTTGAAATGGTGCGTTTCGTCGGTAGGTGGGGTACATTAAGGCTGCAGGTAACGTCCGGAAAAGACCATGGCGGGTCAAGGCGGCTTTGTTTAGGCCATTGCAGTCCTAAAAATCGGAAGGTGTTCAGCGCCGCATGAAAATGTGAGCGAGTTCTTGCTCTTAGCCGTCGGAGAAGCGCCGTGCCAGCGCGTGACTCGCCCAGCCTTAATAGCTGCGTCAGCAAGGCCTGAGATGCCAAGAGGCGGAGTGGGAGAGACTCTGCCTCATTAGTGACTTTCTTGTTTGAAGCCGCCGTTGGAACTCCCATCGCCAAGCGAAGTCCCTTTCTGTGCACTGCCTCCAAGCGCTCGAATTGAGTCGCTGACGGTGATATCAGAGGGAGCTGATAGAGAATGCGGCTTGTTATCAGTGCAGCGTTCAGTTTAAGCATGGATATAGGATTGTTTCCCCAACGTACACCTGCCAATCGACGAAGTGCGTTGATTCTTTGCACTGATGCAGCCACAACACTTTCGACCGCACCACGCCAAAGTAGCTTGTTGTCGATGGTGACGCCCAGGAATCGAACATGAGTTGCACAAAGAATTGAATGCCCTCTGATATTCAGCGTCAGACGTGTTGACTTGCGTCTCACTCCCGGGAAAAGCATGAAGGCAGATTTTTCTGCTGATAAAGACAGGCCAAGCGTCGATAAGTGGCGATCGATAGTGGAGATTGCGGCCTGGGCTATCCGGGCCAAACGTTTGTGTTGGTACCCCGAGATCCAAATGCAGATGTCATCTGCGTAGATGGACATTTTAACTGCCGTCCGACCTACTTTCAGGGCATCTGGGAGGCTGGCCATGGCAACGTTAAAAAGCAAGGGAGACAGGACACTTCCTTGTGGGACGCCGAGGGAAATTCGTCGTTTGTCACTCATTACACTTCCGAGCTTAACTTGGACACATCGGTCACTAAGAAATTCATGGACGAATCGAAGAGCATTTCCAGAGACGCCCACGGCTCGGAGTCCGTTGATGATGCCTGTGTGAAGCACACAGTCGTATGCCTTGGCAACGTCCATAAATATGGCGAGTGTGGAAAGGCCGTCTACGCGATGGTGCTCGATATGGCGTAGTAGATCCAAGACACTGTCCTGGGCACTCAACCGTGGACGAAATCCGGTCATACAGGATGGCAGTCTATTTCCTTGCTCAAGATACCAAGTTAACCTCGTAGATATCAGTCTTTCCATCAACTTTGATACGCATGATGTGAGCGATACTGGCCGATATGAGGTGAGGTTTGCAGGATCCTTTCCGTACTTGAGCACTGGAACCACCCATGCTGTCTTCCACGCTTCTGGGATCTCTCCTGTGCTCCAGACGTGATTAAATATGTCCAGAAGGGCGCGTTTTCGTTCATATGGCAGATTTGTCAGCATCTGATTGCTGATCGAATCGGGACCCACAGCACAGCGTCTTCTTAATTTGCTAAGCGCCAAATCCAACTCACGAAAGGTGAACGGCGTATCCATGGTATGTGATGCTTCAGACAACAGAGGGTTCGATACTCCTGCTGATCTGCCATATGTGTATACGTCTGCAAAATCTTCTGCAAGGGTTTGCAAATCTTTTCCTTGCTTTAAAGCAAGTGCTTCAAATGGCCTGTGTAGGCGAATCTTTCCAGATAGGCTATTCATTACTCCCCATATTCTTGTCATGGGAGTAAACGCTGATAAACTCTCACAGAAAGCAGCCCATTGAACTCGTCTTAATCTTTTTGTGTGACGACGGATGACAGCGTTTATCCTGTTGTATTCAGTTTTCGCAGATGGATTTCCCGTTTTTCTCATTAGTTTTCGTTCCGCTCTCCTACGCGCTGCGCAGAGGTTCTTTAGTTTCAAATCAGGAGTAGGGAAATGGTCTGGCAGTTTCAACATTGAGGTAGCCACTCTTTTGCTCCGCAGCATATCTGCGAACAGCTCACCAGGGGATTCATCCAACGCTTCTCTGTATGTGTCCCAGCGGGTCACAGCACAGAATTGTCGCCCAGCAGTGGGAAATCCGGTGATGGTGGTGAAGATCGGAAAGTGGTCACTGCCCATCCTGTCTGGGGCCGTAGTTGACGATACGACAAGGTCTGTAGAATGGATCACGAGGTCTATGGCACTCCATGAATCTGGTGGTCTGAAGAAAGTTGGTTTGCCATCGTTCGCGATACATAAGTCAGCAGCATCCATGGCTGCGACAAGTTCCTTGCCTCGGTAATCTGCAGTCTTATCTCCCCAAAGCGAATGATGTGCGTTAAAGTCGCCACATATTATTATAGGAGAGGGGCAACGAATGCAAAGGTCCTTTATGAACGCCTCCATGGAGACCTTCCTGCGCGGGCTTATATACACCGACACCACACTGAGTTTTCGTTTTCCTAGGCACACTTGCACAGCGGCGACTTCCAATAAGGTAGAACAAAGGTCTTGCACTGGTAAGGTGACGTGAGGTATTTCTCGCCTGATGTATATCATCGCACTTCCGTTTGCAAATGATGGTATACTCGGATTTCCATGTCTGATGTACCCTAGGATCGTCCTTCCATTTGGGAGACCGGCCTCCGAGAGGGCTAGAATTGGCATAGGTATGTCTCGAAGGAAAAGGCTGAGTTCAGAAAGACGCTGTAGAATGCCGGCGCAGTTCCATTGCATTATTAAGGGCACTTTTGGACGACGGAATGGACCAAGTGGGCGAGAAGCTGCCATTATGTTACTGAGGGTACGGGGAAGTAGAGCAGAGTATTACTGACTCAAGAGCCAGCACTGCTTCCAACATATCCTTCGTTGAACTAGCAGGCATCTTCGCGACGTGGGAACGTAGTGCCGTGAACAAGGCGCGTATCACATGCTGGCAGTTCTCCTGCTGACTGTTGCCAAGTGGTACTTGAGGTCGGTTTACTGCGGCCGCATAGGCGCGTTTTTCGGACTCTTTTCGAACAGGTTTCTCAGCCGCTGTGACCGTTTGCGTTGGCTCAATAACTTCGTTTATCGGTGTGAGGCGCGGAAAATGAGATGCGTACTCTGTTTCCAAACCAGTTAGTTGTGGCGCTCTGGACGTCTTCTTCGTGGTCGATGGTGCGCTTGCACTCTTTGGACCCAGAACAAACAACTTATTTCGCCGCTGAGCAGCTGTCCGCGCAGGACATCGACCGTAGCTAGCAGGATGGTCACCGCCGCAATTTGCACACACAAAGTTGTCTTTAGTTGCACAAGTCTTAAAGTCATGAGGTCCCCCACAGCGCTTGCACCTCTGTTCTCCACGACAGTACTTAGCGATATGTCCGAAGCGCTGGCACTTAAAACAGCGTGGTGGTGTCTCCACGTAGTCGATAAGCTCGTGTCTGGTAAAACCAAGGTTGATCTTCTCCGGGCGTTCAGAATTTGGAACAAATGTGAGAATCACCGAGTTAGTGCGCCTTGACTCCCATTCAGATGACGAGGTTTGGACCCGACGGGTGATTCTTCTTGCATGGAATACTCCCTGAGGTCTCAGGTAGGTGAGCAGCTCTTCATCCGAGTACCATTTAGGGACTCCTCTAACAATGCACGTGTTTTTCATATAACTGTGCGGGACACGGGCAGATATATCTATGCCGCCGATATTCTTGGTCTCTAGAAGGACGCTGGCTTGTCCTTCTGTCTCTACGTCTAATAGCAATGCTCCCTGTGCTGTGAAGTGGCTCTTCACTGGTGCTCCACCGAGGATCGTTTCAAGCTCAGAATACAGGGCAATAGGGTTTACTTGCCTTAGATCAGCTCTCTCGGATGTTGCAGAGACACGGGCAGATATATCTATGCCGCCGATATTCTTGGTCTCTAGAAGGACGCTGGCTTGTCCTTCTGTCTCTACGTCTAATAGCAATGCTCCCTGTGCTGTGAAGTGGCTCTTCACTGGTGCTCCACCGAGGATCGTTTCAAGCTCAGAATACAGGGCAATTGGGTTTACTTGCCTTAGATCAGCTCTCTCGGATGTTGCAGTGATTAACACTGGAATGCCCTCCGCCCTGTCTTTACTATGGCGCACAATTCGGAAACCACCCTCGGCCATGTCCAGGTCTGAAGGGTTTGCCACGTTGTCGCCCTCGATGATAGTTGACTCGTCGTCAGATTCACCAGTGTCTTGTCGTTTGCTGTCAGGCTGGCTTGTACAAACCAGCTGGCGTTTCTGACCCGGTGTCAGCCCTTGGGAGGTCATGGCGGGGTGCTCGTCGGTGCCAGCTTGGTTCCTTCTAGCACCTTGTGAGGCGGCGGGTGGCGCAGCACCCGTCGGTCTCCGATACGGAAGGTACCTTTTCGAGTCGACCGACGTCTTGAACCGTTCTGACCAGTAACACTAGCAGAAAATAACGAAAATAACGATAAATGTAGGCAGAGCTACTCAGACAGGCTAGCAGCAGACTCGTCCACAACTCAGACTACGTTATGGTCGCTGTTAAATTGTTCATACTCCCGCGATCGTTTGTTTTTAGTATCATATGAAACAAAAAACTGAAGCTACGTTTTTTTACTCTTCGTTTGAAACTGCACACATCGCGTAGCACGAATGTAACGTGACGGCGTTCTTTTGTGTTTTATCAGATAGTTAACGCTTTTTCCTGCTACAATTCTTTTTCATTGCGAGCCTCGTATGTTTTATTAAGAAGCCTTCCGCCTTTACATCATGCGGACAGACGAATGCTTACGCTCATTAATTACAGGTAATTGATGCGCATTTAGATTTGTGATTTTCACAATAGCGTTCTGTCTTTTAAAGCGAGGCTTTCAGAGTGAACGTTCCCGGTCTTCGCTTAGCGCACCTGTTGCTGCCACTGTCTTGACGAATAGCTTACACAGAAGAAATAAAAGAATTGTGTTGCCGACAGTGGGATTGATTATCCGTTTTCCTGCACAAGACATCAAAGGCTGTGGCCTAATGCTCCAAGAATTAGGCCACAGCCTTTCTTTCATATTTTTCCTAATATTTCCTTCATCGACGAGCAAACTTGAAACAAAAAGACGGCAGAAAAATTGAAAAGGGAACATGTTAACAAATCCATATACAGTGTGGCAGGCCACCAGTCCGGATGAACTGAAGTTTTCATCTAGTATTTCCCGACCTTTGTCGAAGGCTCTGCCCTCGACATCCACTCGAGCGCACACTCTCTATACAGGCTGTCCCACATAACTTGGCGCAAGAACTTAAAAATGAAAGGCGCGTCGGAAACGAATTGAACCGAACGCATGCCGCAGTACACAGTGCAATAGCGTGTAGTAACTCGGACAATCTTTTTATTTTCCCTATAACTCATTCATTAATTAAGTTTAATTGCCCAACTTTTTTATTATTGGCTGAGGACCCCAATTATGCTACGCAGATTCGTAGCGCACCTTCAGAAACCACCGATCGAGTTGTTTCGTTTACGATACGTCTCACGTAGTCCTTTTTTTCCGGGTTGCAAAGAAAGCCCGCGAAATATGAAAAAAGCCACGTGACGGACCGTTTACGCATTGGTATTGTGTTGCTCTCAAGCACGCGTACGGCGAACCAGGCCGGCTGCATCGTGACTGGCGACGAGGAAGCAGCAGGGCGTTCTTTAACTCATCGGCAGCACTCGGCCAGGAGCATGCACTTTCGCCGACATCCTGCGGGAGCCGACCTAGTTGACCGAACGCACGCTTGAGAGCAGCACGATACCACTGCGCAAGCGCTCCATCACGTGAATTTTTTCATATATCGCGGGCTTTCTTTGCAACCCGGAAAAAAGGACTACGTGAGGCGTATCGTAAAGGAAACAACTCGATCGGTGGTTTATGAAGGTGCTCTACAAATCTGCGTAGCATATTTGGGGTCCGCAGCCAATAATTAAAATGTTTGGTAATTAAATTTAGATAATTAGTGAGTTATGGGGAAAACAAAAATTGACTGAGTTACTATAGGCTATTGCGAATAGTTAGCGTTCGGTTCAATTCAATTCCGACGCGCCTTTCCTTTCCAAATTCTTGGCTCAAGTTATGTTGTACACCCTGTGTTTTGTATACGCAGAGTGTACTATACGTCTGTATACTTTGCTCGCGCTAAGGAGCGAGCAGTCTCTTTATATTTCGTAGTCTACATAGTGCGTATACCGTAGCCTCTACATACTTCTCTCGGGCCAACGCCAAATAGCCGCTTCAATTGATTGGCGCGCATAACATTGCGTAGCAAGTGTGCGCGCTCCAGTTTCCATTTCGCTATTACGTAGACGCTTGAAGGATCGGGGCGAATAGACGCCAACATTGCCACTGTGTGTCGCGTCGTACTTCTCTCTGCGTGCACATCTTTTCACCCTTCTCCCCTCGACGAACACGAAACAGCGCCTTCTTCCTCGTGACGTCACAGCGTCGCAGTCTTCCGCATATTCTTCCGCATCGAGTGCAGTTTTGTATTTCGGCGTACCTTGAGAATGGTACAGCGCATAAATAAACACGTTGCACGAGACCACATGTTGCATGCACGGACGGAATAAGGACACTTGTACGCGCTACATTTAGTTTTATCGCACGTAATCGATCGCTTCACAACAACTTCGCTTCAGATGGATTCCAGCATGTGCGCTTGATCTCATGATTTTTTTCTCCAGTTTTTCATCTTCTGTACCATTCATCTTCAGGCGTCTGGTGCGACTATAGCCACCGCAAAATTCTCCTCTGCCGACGAATAGTTCGCCGTACCTCTCTATTAGTACAGCGCCCCCTACCGCATACCTTATTTATGTGTGTACGTGTGTATGTGTTCTCTCTCTCTCTCTCTCTCTCTCTCTCTCTCTCTCTCTCTCTCTCTCTCTCTGCATTTACTTTTCCTCTTTTATCTGTCTGTCTTCGCTGTCTCAGTCCAGGGGATGTTTGTCTTCCGGTTAACCTCTGTGCCTTTCATACGTCATTCATCTCTCTTTCTCTCTTTCGCTCTCTATCAGCGCCCACTCTTACAGGAATGTAGTCGCACTGCTATGTCAAAACTCTGCATAGCGCTTCAAAAACAAGAGAGCAGGCGAGCAATTGCCAAAAAGTACCAAATGTTGCCAGAGTCCCGGCAGGGGCCTGGCCCAAGCCAACTGTTTCTTGCCGGGAAGTCCAACAGCCGTGCGTGATCGAGAAGCGGCAACGAGCCTGCGAGTGTTGTGATTAAGGCGTGCCTTATCGATAGCCGTTTCGATAGCGCGCGGCACCAGTTTTGTCTTGCTTAGCAGCGCGAGCGCCGACCATTTGTCAGACCAGACGGTGCAAGCGCCTTCTGACGCTGGCTGGCTTTGCACCTGTGCAATGCAGTTCTGGATATTGCGTGAGGTTTCCTTCCTCGTTCTTTTTCTTGTCTTTTTTGTTCTTTCCCTGTGCGCTTATGTTTCTCATTTGCTTGCTTTTATCCTTCGGGCCAGTTTTTTTTTTTTTTGCCAGGCCAGTGCTTCCGTGAAGTCGTAAGGCTGGCGCGTATAGAAGTCTCGCTTCCGTTGATCCCAGTGCACAGTGTGGCGGAAGAATAATAACCCGAGCTGTGTGTTATATTCCAAGAAATGGTTTCCAGAAAGTCTTACTGTAGACGTGACTCAGTTAACATCCTCTTGGTCACGCAAGACATGTAGAGCGAAAAAGTACGTAGTACTTCTTCCTTCTTGCACTCCAGAATTTCTAGATCCGTTCCTTCGCGTTGTCTTTATATTTTTTTTTACCGCAGCATTTCCAGTGCTAACTTTATATAGTTTATCATGCTTTTTTTGGACGTTCCTTTGCGACAGAGATGCATCAAGAAAATTCCAAAAGCGAGCGCTTGAGATATGTTGCTATATAGCATCGTATGCATAAAGCTTTGACCCAAAAAAAGGAACGCTAAGAAAACACAAAGAAAATAGTTGGTAGCGTGTTTTTCAGAAGTTTTTTGAAGTTTCATGTTCCTTCATTAAACGTCGTTACGACCGACGGCAGGCTATACGCTTGACCGTACGGTATTTCATGCGTCCTTCTAACAATAAGACTATCGTCATATTCTATTGCGAAAGTACTTGGCCCATGGTTGTGCACCCGTGATTCGTGACCACCCTTCTAAACTTTTTTCTAGGCAGGAACTTTATTAATTCGATTTGATTTTTAGATTTTCATGAACGCTATGCAAACTGAGTGTTTGTTGTCAAGACTATAGTGTTAGGCATGGCCAACGAGACCGCCTTGCTCTAAGCTATGCCACAACAGTCTGATACAGTGTTCGGGAGGAGAAGCATTATAGCACCAATAAGGCGGCGATCGCAAAGAATTACCATAGCTCCAGAAACGAGGTACACGTGGCAAAATATCAGGCAGCCAGTGCACTACGTAATGTGTTTCAAAATGCAGTTATACTATAGCGGATGCAAGAGGTGGTAGCGAAGAGGGTAACATGCACGACAATTTACAATTCACGCAATGCGATAATTAGCGAAACACGTACATATTCGCATTTAAGCAGGAAGCTCCGCGTCAAGCCCAATTTGCCACAATTATTCAGGAATGTCCGGAACTTATTGCGACATACCTCTAAAGGGGCTCAGACAAAGTTATTTATAACGGAAGGGACAGAAGTGGTACAATTTATGCCTGCGAGTCATAACTATACGATTAGTAGCACTTTATTACGTACAATAGTACATATCGCAAAAATACACCTGTACAATCAACCGAAACACGAACCCGAATCCCTAACCATTACATTGTTCTACCAAACAGCCAGCGATTTCTCGTCGCAATATATTACACTCTTAAAATAAACACACAGCACTTCTGGATGATCGGAAATTGTACCTGTGGCGTTGAATAAAAAAAAGCCTAAATCCAGCCTGAATTCCACGTGTGTAAAAAAAAAACCCCGTGTAAGCTTTCATGTTTTCTGTTTTTGTACAGAGAGCGCCGTAACATGACGCCAAGAGAGCAGTAACCATTTCTGGTAACGCACGTGCTTTAAACAATCCATTTTTTTTTTGCATTCATTGTTTGACTAAGGCTGCCCGTGAAAGGAAAAAGAAACGTATCATGCGATGAGCCACATTATGCGGCACATATTTTTTTAGCTGTTGTTGGCAGAGTAAGACAAGAAGAAAATGAGCTTCTCAGCAAGATTCCACTACTTTGAGAGCCGGTTCTATTACCCTATGAAAAATGAAGCTTGTCTGCGGGGGAGCTCTCTGTTCTTTATTTATTTCTCGATTATTCTTTGAACAATTCGGCTTTGAGCGCTCCTTTCTATTCCGGAGCCCTGCTCAAGAAGCCACGTGTCAGTGAATGCGTCCGTTCTGGGCTCACTTATGCGCCAATCATAGACAAAGCTGAAGCAGCAAATATCGACTTTGCACTTATCGCTACCTTATGGCAGGGCCGATATTTTGTTCTTTTAGCACTCCTGTTCACATTCTGATATTGACGTTTCTCAGAAGAAACAAACGTCTCAGTAGACACCAAAAACATAACTTCTTCCCCTCTCATAATATATGAGGTGTGGTACAGCAAAGCTGTCTGTGGCTAGGATGCCGGGATTTTGTCACGCCCGTCATGTCGACAGAAAACTCAGTGGGCCGATCCCAGCGGCAGTGCATGGCCGGAAGCAATAGAGAGTTTTAGTTTAGGGGACGCAAGCGGCTTGCGCACGCAAGAACTGGGGGGGGGGGGGGGGGGGGAGGGAACTGCGCATGCGCAGACGCCGACGTAGGGGCCTGCGCATGCGCAGTACCGTCACCCCTAGTACTTGCGTGCGCAAGCCGCTTGCGTCCCTCAAACTAAAGCTCTCTAATGTCTCATACCCGCTTAAGGCAGAAGAATGAGATGAACAAACAGCACATGTTTAATTTCAATACGAAACGCACGAATGAAAACAACCGTCAAATCCCATGTTTGATGAAGAGGCGCGCGCAGTTTCGCGTTGATCTGCGTACGTTGCGGTTTATTACTCGCCTGTGGTCGCTGTCGGATGCCGTAACGTAGGCATTTCAAAACCGGAAACAGAGCAGTGGTTCACCTATTTTGTGGTAGACTTCGGCCTCGGTTACATCAACGGTCCGATTCAATCAGCTGCCGTACAGGAGTCATGCATCAATTTAACTTTGCCCAAAGGAACTTTTCTCAAATACCAACGGAAAACATCTTTATGCATTATAGCGACCGCAAAGCAGTTATGGCTGTAATTGCAATGTAATAAATGAAATAATAATTTTGCAAACTACATTTAAACGTGTGTTTGTGTCGTATATCACTGTGAAGAGCAATGTACATAATGGGCGTGCGTCATAGGATCAGTATTTGATAAGTTGCCCTACATTATGCGCAACGTATGTACAGCTTCGCTGACAAAACACCTTCACAGGAATGGATTGGAGGATTCCTTTCTTTTCTTTAACTGCACCAAATATTGTTATATTGTCTGTAGCGGCTAGCACTATTGTAACCCTTGAGCGAAATTAATCGGTGAGGTGGCAGTTACTTCTACGAGAAATCAAAATGTTTAATCCTATAATTAACATAGTTACAGTAATTACCTTTTTGATCATTTACTTTACCTCACATATATCAATCTACCATGTGTAACGAAGGAGTTTGCGAGCCATGTTGAGGTTGGAAAGAATTCCAAGGATCGCACCGGTTTTGAGATATACGCGTCAAACTTGCGGAAAATGTCGACTGTTGTTACACTTACATCTTATTTAATAAAACGCTCTTTTATGCATTGAAGCAATAACGTAAGTGTAAAACCAATGCACTTCGTCGGACAGTTTGAAAATTAATATCTCGAAAGTGGTTAAGTCCTCAGTTTCAAGGGGATACACCTTGCAAGCTCATCGGCTACAATTCCTAAATTGAATTAAGTTTTGCTATCTGCCATAGGTAATTTGTTTTTTTATTAATATTATTATTTGGCGCCACTGAGAAAACCTGGTCTATATAGCATATAATGCTCCTCAACTATTAGAAGCACTGACTGTGTCTCCGTTTTTCTGCCCAAAAGCGTTTGATTTATTTTATTTATTTGGGTTATAACTCCCACGTTATGACACCACATCCAGAGCTTTGGAAGAACGCGCGTCAACATTGGCACAAATTTTAATCGATGATAAAGTTATATAGTGAAGTGGCCCAACCCAAAGGCTGTCTTTCAGGAGCGCACCTTAGGACGGCTCACCTTAGCGGGCCTCCAGCTCAAAAGAAGAAAGAACAGCTCAAGAAATGTTCCCTAAATTTCTCTAACGTTACGGTAAAAGAGTAAAGTTACTTTATACTCAATTCACCAGCCGCGCCTATTCCAGCACCTCATGATTCTAGCAGTTACAGAATTATTCGAGTAAGAGTACAATCAGCAAGGCGTAAATGAAAATCAAAGGACATCAAAACTCGATCTCTCTCTATGTTATATCTCAATTCACACGATATGCTCTTATGCTAAATTGCTCATAAGAAAAAAATTCCAGCCATACGTGGCAGGGGACATTTCATTAGCAAAGGCGGCCAAAATCATTTACGAATGAAAAGCTTCGGTTATACGGCCACTGTTGTTCCTTCTCACATAATTAAGTAGCTCAACGCCTCACTGTGCGCTCGTATTACAGTCCTTCGCAGAAAATAAAGTGTTGTGAATTTCTCAAAACGCAAATGCAATGTATCTGTTAGTACGGAAACGCTAAAAGAGTTGTTCTTTTTATTCGTGTTCATGACATCAATCCCTTCCTGTTCCTTCATGCTACGTTTAAAGTGGTTGTCGTTTTTTGTTCTTTTGTTTTCTTGTTTTTCATGCGCTTACCAATAACGTCCTGTGAAAATCTGTTGCGGAGGACCTGTAACGTAACGAACGCCACTACCGGCAGGCATCTTACATTCTCGTGAACGCTCCAATTGGAGTCCGAAGCGCCATCAGCACGAGGTTTTTTCAGAAAGCGTTATAAGATGTGTACGCCTCCTGTGTTCGCTACTGTCGGTTTCTAAATGAGACAGTCATTGCCTTTCTCTATCACAACTGGTCTGCAAAATCGAAAGAAATCCAGACAGCATATTTCTCGATGCTGGTTGCTATCCTAATCCCTGCAACGAAGTCACTATTCGTAATTGCTTTCGTCGCGTTGCACACTGTGCAAGAGACCGAGAAAGTCTGCATGGTTCGCAAACCCACTTTGTTGTGCGATTTGTAGTGATACCCTTCGAGGTTTAAAACTGCATTCCAAGCACGCCAGTTCCTTTCCAGAGAAGTAGTCCTCGCTATCCGTGGAGAAACAAATGTGCTTCCCATTAAGCTTTAAATAACGCAATCGTTCAAGAATTAGCCACCTGGGACCTTCTGAGTTCAGGGGAAGCTGCCACGCAACTAGATATTTCGCGATTACGAATCCGCCTTCAACTTGCTGGCAGATTATATTTGTTTTTGTTTTTCATTATTATTTGGAACTACGGCAGAAAACTTGTCAGTGTGGAAATCATATCAGCTGCTCTTCTTCCGTGCACCTAATGAGTGCGAGAACTCCGGCGTTGCTCGCTTTCAAGTTCTTAAATATTGAAAAGTCCTACTTCTGGCGCTTGTATGGGGATATTCATGAACGGCAGTGCGCAACTTGACGAGCGTGATTACTCGTAAATGCTCTGAACATAAGCGATCTACATCTATAGCAATTTTGTGACGTGCACAGAAAGAGGCGTTAGGTTTCTCATAGAAAACTTTCGAGCAATGTTTTACCGGTGCACGTCAATGCCAGCCGCAGGTGCGCAGCGAGCTCCTCGTTAAAGGCATTGTGAACTCCATTATACCTTTAAGGCGCACGACAGTGAGTCTGGTGACGTATGTGAGCCAAACCGCTCCGGTTTCAAGTGTCTTTATTATTTCTTTTTTCTCTTATCGATACGCAGTATTATACCACAGTATCTGAGCAACTGTTAGTAAAACATAAGTTGTTATCTTTTTCGACTTCCTGTACGAGTTACGCGTAGAGTAAGCCTTCTCTTTTACTGTGGACGTAGAATATGGTACAGTAATAGTCATATTAATATTATACTAATACTATTATTATTTTTAGTTGTTACATCTTATGCACAGTTTACCTGCAAACAGTACATATTAGAGACACGCTTACTACATATCGAATGTACACTAGATTTCATAATTGATTGATAAACAGCGCCCCAAACCTAAGTAGCTACGACACTTGTCCTAAAGCAATGCCTAAGGTTTCGTCGCATTCCGAAACAACGCTTCTGATATCGAAATACAAACTACGCAACCTTAACGTACTCTGCCGGCGTCCGTTACGAACTCTATTGCAAAGATAATACAAGAGGCCAAGAAACCCGCATCACAGTTTTGCTCCAGCGCGAGAATGTCAATCCACGCATATTTTATTCAATCGCAAGTGGGCACTGTTAAATATGGGTCGCTATAACGTAAAGCTATTCCAAACCGTTTCTGTTTTATTTCTGCAATCAGCTCGCCATTACTGCTAAGAAAATATTTTTGGCCACACCCATTTCGCGTGCGCACGCGAAAATCGCGAAAGCTCCCTATCTGATAAGACGTGCACAAACTGATCGTACATAGTTAGACAACAAAATAGGAATAATTACTTCCAAGTCTACGCCTTTTTCGCCATTAGCCAACAGCTAATGGTCAATATGTTTTCGGGCTACGCCCACCTATTCTGCCTATCACGCGACGTCACGAAACCGCGAGAACTCCACGTCGAAGTGACGTGTACGACTTGAAATGAAGTGATATTCCGAACAAAACAGAACCTTTTTTTTTCATCATAGCCGGAGACTGCCCCGTTCCAAAAGGAATAGAATATGTCTGACAGCTGATCACTCTGGCACTGCCTGCTCGGAGCTGCCGGGGAGAACGGATTTATTTGAAAATAGTTAAAATTATTTTGAGGAGCAGTATATAACGTTGTTGGAGCCTTTTCGGCCACGTAAATGGCATCGCTCTGCCAACTCCGTTGAGGATTAGTTTTAGCGGCATTTTTTTATTTATTTATTCAATACTGCCCGCCGCCATTTGGTAGCCAAGGCAGGAGTGGAACAAGCATACATCGCTGTACAACGCGATGCAACAAAGCGAGCGCACACACAATAAAAAAGCGAGCACAGGAGCAAGAACAACTATTTTGCGTTCTTCAAAAAAAAACAATATGCAAAAAATAAGAGCATGAACAAACACAATGTGTCTATAACAGAGACACGACAGCAGATAAGAAGGAATCTTGGTTTGTCAAGCTGACCACGTCACGCAGAAGCCCGTTCCATTCTGATATTGTTTTTGGAAAGAAAGAAAACTGGTAAGCTTTAGTTCGGCATCGGGGCACTAGTATTGTCGAGTTGTGTTTGCCGCGTGTTGGTGAGAAGCGTTATATTCCATGTAAAAGTCAAAATTAATGTTTGTTAAATTATTAATAATACAATGCAGCAGTTTGAAACGGTGTAACTTGCGGCGGGATTGAAGCGTCTGGAGTTCAGATTGTCTTAGTAGATTAGTGACAGACATGTCTACCATATGCGTTGTAGATGAATCCTAGTGCTTTCTTTTGAACACCTTCGATGAGATTTATATCTACTTGGGTGTGCGGATTCCAAAGAACGTCTGCATATTCCGGCAATGGGCGTACTAATTCAATGTAGGTAGTTAATTTTGTTTTAGTTGTGCAGTGCTTTAGGTGATTTCTTAACAGCCAAAGCCTGTTGGACGCTTTTGAAACCAAATGCCCGATATGCGAGCTCCAGCTTAAGTTACTGCTAAATACAACCCCCAGGTATTTGTATTCATTTACATGAGAAATGGCTGTGCCGTTAATTTTGTATGTGTAATTATGAACATGCTTCTTGCGTGTAATTGTCATTTTTGCACACTTTGAGGTATTTAAAGACATTTCCCAGGTCAGACACCACTTCGAAACCTCTGACAGGTGATCGTTTAGTATACTATGATCCTCAGCATTTTGAATGAGTAGGTATACAACGCAGTCGTCTGCGAAAAAAATGGCATCGCACTGGGGAATCGAAACTCAAATCATTTAAATAAATAAGGAACAGAAGTGGACCAAGCACGGAGCCTTGAGGGACTCCCGAAAGAACTGAAGCTGGTGGAGAACTGGAACCAGAAATCTGGACGTATTGGTGCCGTTCAGAAAGGTAGGTGTCAAGCCACTGAACAAGACGCTGATTCTGCAGTAGATGTCAAAGTTTTACCATCAGCTTACGGTGCAAAACACGATCGAAGGCCTTCGCGAAATCTAGAAGTATTGCGTCTATTTATCCACTGTTATCAAGGCATGCCAAGAATTCATTGGTTGTGTGAATTAGTTGTGTTACAGTGGACAGGCCGCACCGAAAGCCATTTTTAACCTCTCGTGGCACGGAACTGTGATTTTCGACCAGCCACTGCAAGATACGCAAGGAGAAACGGACCAATCGCCGATGCCGGCCCCACCCCCTTCATCCGATTATCGACTTTCACTGCGATAGCTCCGCCCCACCGAAACCCGCCCCACTTCTTCCTGCTTCTCATATCTTGTCAGCCAATTAGATAAGAAGAACCAGTGAAGGTAGACAATGATATTCGCTTTGAAAGCAAACAAAAGCGAGCTTCTATAACGAGGAGAACGTTTGAATGGACTGTTCCGACAATGCTGCTTATCACCGCCCGATGCTTCCGTCGGTGGTTACGTAAATTTGCCGTCAAGAGATAGGAATAAAAACACATTGGAATAGCTTTACGTTATGGGGCCCATGGTTGAATATGGATTTAGCGTCCACAGTGTATTACCACTTACCACGTGTGTTGATTTTAACCTGTTTCGCTGTTTCAAAAAACTACGTTGCTAGAAACAGCACTGTAATATGTCGGTGACAAACGTCTCCGCTATGTCATCCGTTTAGTTACACGATTGTCTTCATCTATTGTCACGATATAAAGTAATGGTTTGTTATTCCCATACGCTACAATTTGCCACCTTAAACAAATTTCATCACTAGATTAGACCTGGATTATAGAACAATATGTGTAGATACTTTACGATACAACGTTTCTGCTCCGTGATTCCTTATTCCTTAATTAATCGATTCTTAAGAAACGATTACCGTTAACGCGCGAATAACAGCCTGGGACAATGTGTCAACGCTGATAAGAAGCACAGACTTGCGAGAACAGAAATAGTAACAACATACCAGGAACAAAGCAAATGGTGCGAACAATGTGCAAGCGTAATCTGGCGGAGGAAAGAGATGGTGTTGAAGACTAGTTTTGCTTATGAAAGAAGCAGAGAGAGAAAAAGAGAGCACGGAAAAGGCGCGCTTAAACAATTAAACCATATTGCAGCAATGTATACCAATTTGCACTAGAGCAATATTATTTTAGCCATCACCTGCTCTGTGCATTCCTTACAGCAGTTATCGCCCTTCACGGGAAGGTGGCGCCGAGTCAACATGGTATACTACGTCACGTGCCTGAGCTGTGCGATAGGACAAAATTAGGAAGCGGCGTTTTGCACAAAAGCCCGAGCTTTATATTTCGCTATCCAGACTGTCACGTCTTCCGTCGTTTTACTGGAGCGCGCTAAGACTACCTGAACGAAACACATCCCATCATCGCACGTGTAGCCTTACAGTAAGTTGTCCTCTATCCTTAGCGGCAAAAAGACACCCAAAAGTTGGCAACCCAGACAACGTGCACCAACATGCAAAAGCAGGACTGTTCGTTCTCACAAAAGGAGAGTTCTTGCAAGGGCGCTTAAGGTGTCTTATTCGATTAATGAAATTAAAATCATGCTCAGGGAGATGCCTTAGAAAGGTCGGCGTTTTTGATACTTCGTGATAACAACGGGTTTCAATATATTTCCTCGCCCCGAGTGCAGCTACGCCGATAAGACGCCTTTGCTCACGCTCCTCTCAGGTAGACGGCTCTCAAAACATATAGCGGCGCGCCAAATACTGAATCTATGCTTTCGAGCATTGCCGTCGTTTCTTTCTGCTGTGGTTTTATAGTGCTCGTTTCATCTGCCGCACTGTTTTTGCTTGTTCTTCATTGTGTGATGACAAGACCGCAATATAGTGTATGAGTTAGGATGGGCTATCTCAGCTGCTCATTCTATGTAAGCAACACCTAACACCAAGGGAAAGAAAGAGTTAAAACCAAAGGGAAATAAAAAAAATTGAAAGAGAAAAAGATGAAAAATTCGGTAGGTTAATTAGACGGACGTCTGGTTGGCTGCCCTACACGAGGAAAAAGGGATGAGGAATTGAAAGAAAAAAAATATCATCGAACGCTATGGGCGTAAATCCACTTGGCGCCCAGAAACAGCTAACTAAACCTGCACGCAAATGGAAATTTATTAGTGGTCATAAAAAAAAACATCGTGGCACGTACCTGCAACACCCTGCTAGTCAAAACGCCCACAGCCCTGGCTCAAGCCTTAAATACCAACGAAATGAAAAGTTCTTATTTTGCTTTTCGTTCTTGAGGTCTTACCGGACATTCACCTTCAAAGAAAGGGCACATTTGATAACTTGAAGATGTAATACTTTAATTTACCTAACCCTGGCATTCGCTTCAGGACTACGATAAAGCTTACGTTAAACCAAAACTACCGGGGCTGCCTAAGGCATTTCGTAGCGTTGCATGAAGTCAAAGTTTTGGTAATCCCTGCAGAATCCGCCAGCAGGTCTCAGTCGTAGGCAAGTGACCGAAGCAGTGGCGCCTACCGGTAAGCTTCGTGTCTTTCCTGTCAGCGTACATAATGTATGGCGCAGATAACACGATCCCCCATTCGTGTGTAACGCGCCGAGAGTAACTGCGCCGTCGCTAGGTTCTCTCTGCGAGCTCACCCAGGCGTAAGCCTAGTACCGGCACAGCAAAAGCGCGGTTGCTCCTTCATAAAACAGAACGGAACTCCGGTGGCACAGGCTGCAGGCTGGGGTTGCAGACTGCGGGAACATGTCGTTGCACGTCGGTGCCTGGGCCAGCGATGAGCTTACTTGAATAACGCCTTTCACGCCCCTATCGTTGCGCTTCCTGCGGTCAGAGAGAAGGATTTCCTACTCTTACTTTTGTTCTATAGTGATCTCCCGCTCGGGCCAGATTAGCTGGTAGCTTCGCTCGTTGTCCTTTCAACGCCAAGTCAGAACTGGGTCACGCGCTCTTTTGTCCATTTCTGATGGTTCGCTCCCGCAAAAAGAAGGAAAGAAACATTCCACTTCACATGGTCTGGAAGTTCGGGAGTCATATTTCTTAGCGTAAGCCAACAGAATGTCTCTGTACACCGCGCTGGCAGGGAGTCCAGGTCCCGTGAGATAAGGAAGTATGTAACTCGTACAGAACACCATGTGCAAGCAGGTAGGCGCTTGACGGATAACGCGCCCAAGCAATAATTCCCTCGTTACTGTCTACTGTGTTTCTTAATTCATCTTCCTCGGCTATTTATTATTCAAGCCATTCGGCTATCGAGTCAAGGTTCGCCAAATAGAAATGTTTTGCCAATTACCAAAAAACGGCGTCTGGAACATTCCGCGCTATTTTGAAGCGAAAGCGTCAAATGACTCGTTGAGCTAAAATTCCGGCGGTGTCTGTAGCAGCGAAACGGCACCTAATTTCCCATTGGCTGCGACGCCACATCCAGAGCGCGCCTCACGCGCACGTGATGCTGGCTCGCGCTTTCTGGCTCCGGCCTGGACGGAGCAGAGCGGGCAAAACCGAACGTTTGCTGCCGCAGTAGTCGCCATGTGCTGCCTGAGGGGAGAGGATATCGCCGCTACGCCGCGTCACTAGAGCGCCGCGACTGAGCAGATAGGACGACGTGACGCCGTGCGTTCAGGTCATGTCAATACCCTGTTGGTCAACGTTCTTAGACATACTTCAGTTTCACAGCTCCGCTCGGCAGGTGGCCGAAGTGATGGTCACATGAACTAGGGGCGCTGCGATCGCGTCTTTCGTTCCTTCTACCACTTCTGGTTTTTCATTCCTGTTTTCATTTCGGTGGCGCTGCTTTGTCAGTCGCTACTGTGGTCATGTCTTTGGTGTCGTGGGATGTGCGGCGATTTCTTCCGGTGAAAAGTTTCGCGCAGACGCTTCTCGGGGTCTCGTCACAGGAAGAAGTTTCCTCTGCCGTTCTGCTTTGCCCACGGCTGCTCGAGCACCCAGATGCAACGTGATGCTGGCGGTTACTGTTTTTTTTTTTTTCGCGCCTCGACGACGGCATATATTTCTGTATATAGAAACACATGCTGCGCCAAAAGAAAGAATGCCCTACACATAACTCCGATGTGTGTGAACGCCATGTCGAGGACAACGATCTATATTTTAATTCTTGAGAGCAAATGTATATTGATTCCTCACTGCAAACATGGACGCTCGTTCACGGCGCGATACCACGACTCAGTTATTGCCGGTCTTCACGAACACATATCGAAGCCAAGAAATGTGATGCAAAAGCGAAGTTCACCAACAGAAGAATCTCGAGAGTGACAGGCACTTCGACGGAAGCTTGCAGGGAGAAATGCACTTTATGAAGGTTTCAAACCAAATGTACTTTGAATATTGTTGTGCCTGCATTCTAAATATGCGCGACTGAATGGGCTCAACAACCCAACGACCATGATTTTGCCTTCTGTACTCTGAAAGCGTGAATTTATTGAAGACAACGTCATGCGGAAGCGACATGTGAATCATTATACATGAAGCAACTACGTAGGTGAAATTTTTTGAGTTATGGAAAGTGTTGCCCGTGAGGAGTATCGCACCTAATTTGCTGCATGAAAAGTTCCAACAAAATCCACAAAATTCTATTTTGAGCCGCTATACTACCTACATAATTTAAATCATACCCAGAGAAGCAGATGGCTTGACAATTAAGCCCGGCCGGATGTGCATAACATCAAGCCCAAACAAAACAGCGACATGCAAGATCATATGTGCATTACAAACAGTGTAGTGCAGTGCTTGCAAAATGTTATGAACGTTATCTCTTGCTGTAGAGGCCACTTTGTTCGAGCAAGCCTCCGAGCACTACCCCCTTAAGCGACTACAGAAACATAAGTTTGGGCAATACGATGAAGAAAAATGCCCGTGGCTTCACATGTACGTGATTCTGTACCCCCCCCCCCCCCCCCAAGCTTCTTTATTCGCAGAGATATGAGAGCGTTCAAAGCAATGCTGGCATACTCACCATTAATGAACGTGTGCAGAATTAAACAATTATTCATCACACTTTAGTGAATCCTGCTTCCCGCGATTTATTCTGGAACGCCCCAGTCAGGCTGTATGGAGAAACCATTCGCGAGTGCCTGTATTTGGATGTGGAGATTTGTAATCGTTGACATGACATAACTAATAAAGTTTTATGTGATCATGCGCATTCACTTGACAAAAACGGGAAAAAAGGATATAAAACCACCGCTTGCAGAGCACGTGTACGTGACCCGCCAGTAAAGAAATGCAAGGTTACTTTGAAAAATGGTTGCTCAAGTAAATGAAAGACTTCACATTGTTAGCTGCCAATTTTGTTCGTAGAAAATAAAATAATTCTTTAATCTGCGAATGTTCAGTTGTCGAATCGGTTCTTGCCACTTCCTGACGATCACATTGAACGAACATATTTTTAGATGCGTGAGGGACATGTAAAAAGGCATGGACAAATTAGGTTTATTATACAAGGAACAGGTGGCGGGTCGAGAAATTCACCGAGCATATTCAGTTTCCAGATAGGAGTTTCGTTCATTTATTATTTATCGCTTATACAGATGCCAGTCATCTACATTTACACTACTTTAACCAATTAACGTACGTCTTAACTCCGCAAATGACGCATTTTTGTGTCGATACAAAGAATTACGCGGGACTGACAGATTTTGCAAATGGTACTCACGAAAGAATGGCTATCCATTAAAATAATAACAGGCGGCTAGCTTACCACCAGAGGAGTAGCACTTGGTGCACCTTACAATCTCGAGCTGCGGCCGATACGTTCTTAATACCACTGCAGATTATTTACACGCGCTCGTCTTTATTACACATGTTATGAATACGTTGCCAGAAAAAAAGCACTGAGCAGACCAGTGTGGCACTTCTAACAAGGAAAAGTGGGTTGGGAAACCGAATCATCGCGCCCGGCCGCTCATTTGCCCCGTGCAGCTACAGCCTCGATGCGGTGCCAACCACACGTGCATTTCGAAGTCGGCACAGGCAAATTTCCTTTCTTGCATTAACCTTGGCATTAAAATTTCAGCGGGCAGCTAAACCACATTCACTAACGAGCAAGCGGCACAGGTTCAATGGGGCAAACGACGCGTCCCATCAATCATAGTAGACGAAGCCCCGTGGGTGAAGAGAGACGCATAATGCAAAAAACGGGTCGTGCAGACACGCACACAAGAGAAGGGGACAACACGAACGCCGACTATCAGCTGAAGAAAGCGCTGAGGCGAAAAAAAGAAAGAAGGCACAAAACTCATCTGCGCACGCTCTGGAAAGGTAGCACGTGCCACGTGCCAATCGGGTGCACGTGCCGGTCTACGTGGGAGGAATCTGTTAAGGCATTTGATCTCTTCCTTATGTAAGGTCATCGAAGGCTGACTCACGCACGCGCTTCCACCATTATTCATATGCCATTACTCGACCATAAGACGCGAATCTTCATTCCTATACCTATACAATATCGCGCATTCATCTACCTTAGGCGCGCAGTAATAATCTTGGCAGTCTTGGCAACGTAAGGAAAGATTAGAAGGCGATCCACCGGTTAACGACCTCTTATGTTCTATTAGCCTCTGATCGATACACCGTCTCGCTTGCCTTATGTAGAAATGGCCACAGCTAAAGGTAACCTTATATACCACACCCATACGACAGTCAGTAAAGATGTTGTTCGTGATGTGTTTTACTGGAGAAATATCTTTTTTTTCCTTTCACCTGCTTCTTTTTACTCTGCACGGCAGCGCATATCTTACCTAGCTTATTGAGAACAGTAAAGACAACAGTAACACGATATCTACTTGCAATATTTTTAAGCCTGTGTGACGCCGAATGAATGTAAAGAATAGCCACTACACTTTCTTGGTATTACTGCTTTCTGTAATCACGTCCGTTCCCTTCGAAATCGACTTCTTTAGGTGTTTAGCCACAATAGCCACTGCTACGCTAGGATAACATGCTTCTAATAGACGCCAGACCTGTGCATTAAAACTAGCGCTCACTTTGTGCATGCACGATCGGGTGAGAGAAGACTTAAGGCACGACATGGCAGTTCCATCTTTTACTACTTTGAAAAGCTTGGATTGAAAGTTTAACAATGGCGTCGAAGATCTAGGGTAGTACTGCTAATACACGTGGTTTTTTTCGAAGACCAAAGAAATGTCTAGAAACTGTATTACACGTCCTCGAGGAAATTTCTTGGTAAACTTTCATCCTCCTCCATTAGGTTTAAATTGCTTACTTACTGAGGTAGCAGCGAAATCAAATTCCTTAATAACACAATCGCCCAAGGCCTTCTCTAAGCAGCTGTCAATCTTGCTCAGGTAAATGTCACTAAGAATAGGGGCAACCGTTTAACGAATACAAATTACCGATTTCTGAAGAAACACGCCATCTCTCCACGTAGCCAGGGACTACTTTAAGTACATTAAAATAATTTTAGAAAATCATCCGTGGAAACACCGCATCTGTCTATAAAAGTCGACTCTTGCACTTGTTCTTTAATACATTCATTTACGAAATTCAACAACCCGTCATGCAGCAAGGAGTAATAGAAGTCTTCGATATCCATACTAACAGCTGTACAATCACCAGTATTTTTTTTTTGTCAGAAACTGAACTAATGCCTGAGAATTACGCAAGCTAAAGGGGTCTGAAAAAACTAGTGAAGCTAAGCAGTTCTGTAGGTAACTAGCCACACAGACCTGCCACGTCTCTTTGTCTGACACTATAACACGAAAAGGAATCTCTTGCTTATGGGTCTTCGCCGAGAGAAACAGTTCTAAGGGGAGCGATTTTGATTTCCTGACATTAGAGACAACCCTATCTAGATTATGTCTTGATAGGAGGGCAACCTCACGCTGCTTAACTGCCGAAGGCTTGAGTTTTACTGGCTGCAAATTATTTTCTATAGCTGATATCGCTTTTACTGAAACTATGTCATCTGGCATAATTAAGAAATAACCTTCCTTGTCTGATATTACTGGTCTAAGTTTATGCTCCACAAATTAATTAACCAACGGTCGGACAGGGTCAGACGTCTTAATATGAATATTCGATTGTATAATGCTTGCAATGCGCTCTGAAATAGAGACCGAGCGTTCTTCTTCCGGGACAAACCTGGTTATGCCGTGCGGTAGGCTTTAAATGTCAACGAGTTTTTTATATATATAGGAGTAAACTAAAGCGCGCACTTCAGGGAAAAAGTTAATAATTAGTCTATAATTATAGTAGACAGCTATAGCGTTATTTTTGTGCTACCCTTCAAGACACTTCGTGCAAAATTATTGCCAGTCTCAAAACTTCTCCTTTACTTGCTGAACCATGAGTAACTGTTTGTACAAGATAAAAGCTATTCTAAGCAAAATGATACGTCAGGTGTCGAAAAGACCAGCAAGTCATTTCTCTCATTTCACCAGCTGTCAGTGCCTGCTACTGAAATATTTCAGCGGTCCGATCAATTATAACCATCGGCGCGGTACTCACCATCACCCATTTTCGGGCGTCCTGTATGGTCCATTTAGCCTGTACCTTGTGCTACGACCGGAAGATCGGTCGTTGTCCGTGCGAGTGCTACTTGAAGGCCGTCCCCATCGCTAATCAGCCCACAAAGCTGTGAAGGCACTTTTGTTTTTCTTGAAGGCGACCTGCCTATGTGAACGCCTTTCACTTGCTCAGGCCCTCCTCGTGCTTGCGCGACCTCTCTGCGGCTGTGCTCCCCCCCTCCCTCTTTCTATCTCATTTTTCTATTCCCTCTTTCCCGTCCCCTAGAGTAGGGTAGCCAACCAGGCGCATTTCTTGTTAATATCCTTGCCTTCTCTCTTTATTTCCTCCTGCTCCTCCGCCTTGCGCGCCACTGCCTCTGCCTTCTGTATCACCGTAATTCTGGAATACTACTATATAGTACAATAACATTATGGCTGCTAGCAATAATACTACTAGTTAGTCTGTGGTGCGCGTATGTATGCTCGACTAGCTGAAATTCTAGAACTCAGTGCTCAATAGGCAATGCACGTTAAGGCATAGAACGTTGATCTTTTGCGAGTGCTACAACAAGCATCGAAAGCTGCGTTGCCTTCAGGTATGTACAGCAGGAGCTCAGGCTTATCTCTGAAATTTCAAAACGAAGTTAAATTTCAACTTTTGCTCAAGCCTGAAGAAATTGCGATCATATTGCAAAATATAACGTAGCTTTGTATTGCTAAGAGTATCGTTGCCATCGTTTAACTATGGTTCAGCAGCCCCCCTGCAAAGCGAGCGAAATATACTTGAACAGAAGGATTCTTACTGGGGACCATGGCTCTGCCAATTACATACTTTCGCTTTGCAAGGGGTTTGCTAATACACCGCGGTCTTTGCTGAGCTCCACCAGTATTCCCTCCATCTAGTTACGCGAAGCAGTTGATTACAACAAGGAGAGAATTGCTGCTGGTTCAAATGCTCTTCGACAGTCCTTCCTCTGGCAGTGTTTGTGAACCACATCGCTCCTTACGGGACAGTGACAGCCAACTCCAAAATAAACGAGTTCCCACAAGGTTGTTTCCTGTGCCTGACGCAGGAATAGCCCCAACAAAAAGAGCACGTGGTGGATCGGAGCCTTCCGGTGTTGGTGCGTGCATAGCTCTGTGATGACGGGAGTGGAAGAGAGAGCACGCTCGATCTCAGAATCAGACCACACTATTTATCTCAAGCTAAAAGAACTGCAACGAGAGCGTGGCGTGTGGACAAGGCGCCGTCTTCGGCTGGCTGTGGTGACCTAAATATCTGGCGCTATTGTCCGACATCCGGGGGGTCAGCTTAGAGGGCGGACCGTGAGCACACCACCAGATGACGACAGATGGTCCGGACGCGAGGAAGAATGCTGGCTCAAGACGAGGGAGCGCGGAACAAGGACGTTACTGTGGAAACAACCACCGGCACAGCCTCGTTCTGACGTCTGCTGGCCGCGCTCAAAAAGGAGGTGCAGCGGTAATACCGGGTTTCTCTGTGGAAACCTTAGGTATTAGTTATAAACAGTACAGGGGAGTTAAAAGGCATTTATCCGCCATCAAATTTGAGAGTTATCGCCTATGTGTACATGTATTACTGTTTACTGAATGCCGAAATACAGGTGACAGATGACGCCGGCAGAGGCGGAGGTGACATCTTCCAACGATGTACACTCCATGTTAGATACGGTTTTTTTTTGTTTTTTTTTTTTTGTTTTGCAACGTGAATGTTCTCCACGCATAGTAACAACTTTTTCAACGCACAAAAATGAACGCAGGATTGCAAGGAACGACGTGGACACAGCGCTAGTTTCCGACGTTTGGTTTATGTTTAGAAGCGGTTCATCTATATATAGGAAACCGATAGCAGCACACGCAGGCGCATTTGTACTAGTTTTGTATGTCATAAATAGCAAAGGTGCATGTGCGTCAGGAGTTAAGATAACCTAAAGGAGCCATGAGACCAAACTTTAGAGCTTAATTAATTCACGTATGTAAAACCTTACGCGTCCCACAGCCAGCTTGCAAAATTTGAGCGCATTCGATGCAGTAAATAATTTGTATTTGATTTTTTTAATGTCGCGCAGTTGAACCGTAAAGCTGTCTGACGACACCGAGTGGTGACGAAATAAATAGGCACCTCCGGAAACGGCTCCCTGGGGTAACAAAGGCCCGTCTCGCAGGCCATGATTTTGTGCACTGCACACATCGAAAGTGATTGCAGAAGCTCGAAATACGTCATGGCTGTCATGCGTCACTTCGCTTTTGCTTTCGGTGCATCTGTCAGGTTTACTAATGCTTTTCATCACACTGGTGAAGAAATTTCGTTCACAATTTAGCGGCGACGCCGCTTCTACGCCGCTGGGTGCTGGAGCGTGTGGAGAAAGACGCCCGACGTGGTCTCGAACTGTTTCAAAGCAGACGACACAGAGATGGCCCCTGCATTTCCTAACGCCAAAATGGCGGTTGGTGTCGGTGGGAAGAGTTGAGAGGCAGCGATGTCAAATTGAAATTTCTCGTTCAATTATGCACTGAGTGCCCAGTTTCTTTGATGCGCGTAACCATATTGAACCCTCTACTTTCAGTTACAAATATAAACAAAGAACTGATGGACGATCGTGTTATAGCCTCTTTGATATAACTCCCGACACACATGCATCTTTGCTGCGTACTCTCTGCTGTACAATTTTCTTTGCACTCAATCATCGTGGCACTTGTACCATAGCTAGATTGAGCCAGAAGATCAAGCGAAAAAGTTGAAAGCACGTGACTTCTGCTACTTCATTTCACTTATGTGAACAAAAGATCTAAGAGTAATGAGAATTACTCCTGGAAAAAGTGCTGGCTGACGTGGACAAATTGAAAAATATATAAACGACAGATGACCTATTGTCACACTTAAGGGTGAAGCTGAAAAACCAAATAAATTAAACTTCAAACACATGCATGTTTTAATGCCTAGGCCTATGTTTACCTGCTAAGCTTTTAATGTAATTTCTGAATCTTCACGTCTGGGCATCATTCGAAGGAAACGAGGTGGAACATAAAAGCTTGAGGAGGCAAACGACAGACTGAAACACGAGAACGTATATTCTCGAAGAAACAACGAAAAAAATGATATTAAGTATAAACTGTGGATAAAATAGTAAACCAGGCACCTCGCGAACATAGCAGTCTATTTATAGCCGTACAAAGGACGAAAGTTGTCGCTCGCAGTCGTTACACTGTAACTAGACTCACTCGGCTCTCCTCTGTGTGGCGCGACAAAAGAACGTGTGACATCGACAGCCCCTGAAGGGTCCGCTACTGTTAAGGCATGCCGCACTGCACGCACGACGGCCTGAAAGAAACTACCAAAGAAGTGACGGTGTAGGAAAGCCATGTAAAAAAGCTAGAAGAGATGGTGGGAGCTGTCTGGGTGAAACCGCGAGAGCTTGGCGGTGCGCAAGCCGCAACGGCACCGCGCCTCGGTGCAGACACCCCAATCAGTCTCCTTGTTGCTGCCTTACAGCGATTGCGCCCTGGGGCCAACGACCGCGCTCGCTTTATGTTGATTAATGCGCGAAAGGCTGTATCCATGACGAGTAACAAGTAAGAGAGACTAAGGGAATGAAAGCACTCTATCACATCTCGGTCGCCTTCGAAACACAAAAAAAAGTTATTAGCCATTCATTACGAGCCGACGGCGTAAAATGATTTCCCCCCCCCCCCCATTCATTTTCCTACGGTTTCGAGGCTACTCGTCCTGGTATCTTGTTTCCACCACATCTCAATGCTTTTGACGAGTGCATTGCAAAGGCTTGCGGCAAGTCTAAAGCAACGAAGCAAGCACAGCGGCAGCTTCCACTGAAACACGCATTCGATCCTTTCCGCCCCCGTACTGTGGGTTCATTCATTGGTTCCCGTTTGCGTTTTAATGCAGTCTCACATTACCTGCTGTCATCGGGTACCTCATCCTGAATGCGCACGTTTTTATTAGATCACGGAAGCTAAACATCATTTCGTATAACCAGTCCCTGGAAGGGAGACGTCTTTGGAACACCGAGTGCTGGTAATGGCCCCTACGCGGAAGTATAGTTCATGTGTCAGCATGGAAACATATAGCTACGGTTTTTATTTCAGGAGGTTATCCTGATTCCCTTCCCACCAACTTATAGTAAACAAAGGCACATTCACAGTGCCTATTATTTTCTTCTTCGACTTCTTTTGCCTCATACCCATGCACGATCATATGGATAAGTCGAGAGTGCCCTAGCAAAGGTCTCCTCTTTAGTTACAGGGTACAAGGAACTATCAGGCTGTAATGGGACATTCAAACTAGTTTACACTTGCGGCAAGCAAGTTACTGAGATGACTCCGTTTGGGAGTATATGACAGTTTTTGTGAAATTTAGATACGCTATTATTTGGCGCAATATCTCCTGAAAAGCACTTTTCGAACCTGCGTACTAGAGTTATTTTGCATCTGTGGTTATTTTGCATCTGCTGGCTTATCGGTATTTTGTCTTTTCAGCTTGATACCAGGTGTCCTACGCAGGACGGCAACTTTTAAAACCTAAGATTATTACATTGACCCTTGTCGCGGAGCAGTTTATTCTAGGGAAATGAGATGGCGATTTCGGCGGCGCGCCACACGTCCTCCTCAGCGACAGCGCACGCATAGAGAGAGAGAGAGAGAGAGAGAGATGAAGAGGAAAGTCAGGTAGGTTAACCAGATATCAGTCTCCGGTTTGCTACCCTACACTGGGGATGGGAGATAGGGGTTAGACAGATGACAGAGAGGAAAACGCAAAAAAAGAACGCGTACTCATGGAGAGATACACACGCAAAATGCGTTCCAGTTAAAGACGTTCGCGAAGGCCGGTAGATCGCAGAAAGCGCAATGGCGCTTGCACAGCCTTCTTCTGTGACGTTAGGTCTCTTCGGTGGTGTAGAATTCTTTTTCCGATAGTGGGTGGTCGTCCAGTTGGCCAAGTTCGTGGCGAAGACATTCCCTCTGTGGACTGTACTGCAGGCAAGCGCACAAAATATCTTCAAGTGGTTCTTCATGGCCGCAGTGGTCACAGGTTGTGGTGTCGGTCATCCCTATGCGGAATGCATAGGCTTTGGTAAAGGCAATGCCCGACCACAGTCGATACAGTAGCATGGCGTCTCCGCGGCGAAGCTGTGATGGAACTCGGAGACTTAATGTCGCATCAAAGGAGTGCAGTCGAGTATTTCTTAAATGTGGCTCATTCCATTGCGACGTGGTGCACTGCCGAGCAAGCAGGCGGAGCTTCCATGCTGCGTCAGTTCTAAAAAGCGGAATTGGTACGTGGTGCTCTTCAATATGGGCTGAGCGGGCAGCTTGATCGCCCAGTTCATTGCCGATAATCCCGCAGTGACTTGTGAGCCATTGGAAGGTTATTTCATGGCCTGCATGCCTGCGCACGCATACAAAATTACCGCTTCCATCTTGCTTCTGTACGGTCAGATGTCCGAAATGCAACTAAGTTTTTGCTAATGCATTGTGCTCCAATCATGATGCATTGGATCACGTGGATTGAAGACGTGCGCACTAAGTAGTTGGCTGAAAAAATCGTGACTGTCATATTAAGGAATGGAACGAATCTGTATGGCCTACTTCGGGGACCGTTGTTGCAACTGCTCGTACGTGTTACTGGTACTTCCAGATGTGCGGCTTACTTCGAGGGTACAGAAATTTGCTCATACGCCAGCGTTGTATCGTTAACCTTCAAAGAAAGTTCTTCATCCCCGGAACGTCGGCAAGAGTGAGTACAGCTCGTTAAACAATGACAAAAGCAGTAGCGCCGCTTCCTCTCGTAGTACGTTTCGCGCACAGTATCTAAACACATCTACCCCAACTAGCACGCAATCTTACGCCCACTGTATCACCAAGTTGTCAAAAACTGAATGGGCGCACATTTGAATATGTGCGTACCATATACGCACAGTAAATGACGGACTACACCGACAGCGCACGAATGATCGAAGCTGAATGTTTCGTAACAGTCTGCGAGAGTAAGCGTGTTACTGGCGACAATACATATTTGCTACAAGGTATTACAATGTACAAGACAGCTACGTTTCAAGCCTTGGGCGCAGCAAGAACAAATATATCGGAACTGAGCACAGCCGCGAGCGATTAAGCAGAAATAATAAGATCGTGACCGCACCTAGGAAATTCACTGAGTCACAAATGTGAGAAGCCACTGCTTCAAAATATTTGCCAAATAAGGAACTAGGAGCAAAACAAACTAATCCTAATTCATGAGCGGAAAGTTTAGATAGCTTGGAATACAAATTTAGCTTCACTTTTTAAAACAAGCACCATACAGGCTGCTCACACCGTTTGGACATAGCTTAATCAGCTTCCGAAACGTTTTTGCGTGTGATCTGAAGCTGTGCACAAAGCTTCCTGTCGTTCACCCAGTCACCGTCTACGATATCTCCCGAAACAGAGGTTTGCTAAGCCACACCGGCGTCATACACGCCCACTGTAAACGTGGAGGCAACGGATGCAGTTGAGGCAAGCAATGGACGTGTCAGCACGGGATCAAACAGAGCAACGCTCACGGGATCGCCACGAAAAGGGTCAAAATATTCGTTGTTTTTAATGACCTAAATGAGACAATTAAATACTAAAGCGAAGCTTCTTTTGCCTCTTCCCCCCACAGTGGTGTAGCTTACTAACCGCTATTTACTTGCTTCGAGCGCACTACACATTTGCACTGACGTCAAAATAGCCAGCTCTAGAAGAACACCATAGCCCATTTCTCACGAGCTTCAGAACGCCGAACGAAAACAAATATCGAACAGCCGCCGTGGTGGCGTCGTGGCTGTGGCGTTGCGCTGCTAGGCCCGAAGGCGTGGGATCGAATCCCGGCCGCGACTGCCGCATTTCGATACTGACGAAATGCGAAAACGCCTGTGTCCCATGCATAGGGTTCACGTTAAAAATACCAGGGGGTAGAAATCAATCCGAAGTCCTCCCATTACGGCGCGCCTCCTAAACAGATCGTGGTTTTGGCGCCTAAAACCCCCAAATGCAATTATGTATTTATATACACACGCTTTGAAGAGTTCCGAGTTGGCGCAAGTAATCGTAAAAGTAACTCCGAGCTACAAAACAATCAAAACGAAGCAAGTGACGCCATTTGCGGCCATTATTCCAACATAAAAGACACTGATGAAGACAGTTGCGAATAGCGCCTCCTCGGAACGTGTGGACTACTGAAGATGCATCGAAGAAAGAAAACATCGCAATCAGGCATTCCGAAGCAATGGACACGCCGTAATACAAAAGTAGCGAAACCATTCGTAATTTGCACGATAAAAAGATCTTACATCGTACATACCATATGTGTTTAATGCACCGTTCTTAAACCTAAGAAAGTTTTGCTTACGTGGGCAGACATAGACATCAATACTGTGTACTGCCCTTTTTCTTTTTTTGCGCATTCGCAAACAACCTGAAAATCAGCACATGCAGGAACTTAGACGTGAATACTGAGATGCATTGCAGTCCAATCAAAGTCGCATAGTGAAGTCGATGGTTTCTGCCACCAATACCTGTCTGGTAACGCGGGCATGCAAGTGTCATTTGCACAAATCAAGCAACGTGACTGCAGATGCGCGGTAGTACGGAGGGAATCGAAAACACTCTGTACGCGTCCATACGATGGCTTCACAGGACGATAGCTTCAGAGCGCGGTAATAAAGGATGGCGTAAAGAAAGCGATAGAGCCCGCGCAATATTACTGCTGTTACTTACCATTTTGTCCTCCTAGACAACATTCCTTTGCGATTGCGCCTGGCTCCATCCGTGAATGTTGCAGTGCGCCCGCGCAACCGTTTGCTGCCGCTATTTTCACTTCTTACGGGCTGCAATCACTTCTCTTTTATGGATTGCTATCCCAAGCAAACGTCTCTAAAATAGCTTTCTCAAGTAGCCGTATTCTCATCCCTCGATGCATAGCAGTTTAAGCAATGTGTTTGCTGTTTGTTTTCTTCGGAATCAACCGATTAAGAACCGAGTAGCCCATCTGCCATCTGCTAATTTACTTGTATTGTGACAGCGGCCATTCTGAGAATAAATGAGGCGTTGAGTCTGAGCACAGTTGCTTACGTAATTGCAGGGACACATGAAAAAGAGTTATCGCTGCTTCGAAACAAAGAAAGCAGTAAATATAAACGAAAAATACGAGAATAAACTTGTCGATGAACAGCAAGCGCCTGCGTAACAGTGTAAGATTGCACTTATTGGCGCCCTAACAAGGCATCATTAGGAGCTGCCTCATTGGATACACGCAGTTGGCGACACACTTGGAAGAGACTCATTTGCTCGTTTATAGGCAGCCGTTAGTTTGCTTGTTCTGTAAGTAATGTAGGTCTCTTACGCGAGTAATGCACGAACAATGATGATAAAAATAATCAAAATAAAGGAGTTGCTGTTCTTCTGGTGGCCTAATTTATGCGTCCAGCATCACAGAGAAAAAGTAAGAAAAGAAACTCAGACGGGCCTTAGAATAGACATTACGACGAGCAAGCAGGCAACTACGAAATAAATGCTCTGCTCATTATTTGCCTTAATCCACCCTAAGCTACATCTCCTCCATTAGGAGCGAACATGTTGCAAAGACTGAGACAAGAAAGCAGAAGAGGCACATCACTTTACGCAGGGCTGATGATGAAATTATCACGTATACGTAAGATTACAATGGAAGAACAGGTCGAAATGCTGTCGTTAAGAGAAAAGAATTTGTATTTTTTTTTTCTTGTTGTGATGAAAAAAAGTATGAGATTTCTCGTCTGAGGCACAATAAAGGTTTTCTTACGTTAACTGCCCGGTGCAATTAAGTAAATGACGACATAACTGTACGCTAGCTGCGCGATAAGCACGATATCAGGGGGTAATTAAAGCATAAATGAGAAAATAACTTATCCCAATGTGCTTTCCAGTATTCGAGAAACCTGTTCAAATCGCGCGGCTATAAAACTGCCTAAGAACTTGTGATTGTGAAAGACCTTTAGGACAATATCGGGAACGGCTTTCTGAGAAGCATGCGCTGAGTGAGGGAACTAACTTTCGACGAGTCTCAGCGCGTACATCCTGGCAGTCATCATGAACTTAGTGGAGAGACTTCTGTGTTGGCGCGAATAGCATTCTTAGCCTACTTCAACCACTTAGGGTGTGTCTAGCCTCTTGACGCCGCTTTACGATAAGCAGCCCCGTAGCACCGGAGGAATAGTTTTAAATTTCTCCGCTGCTCTCCGTAATCAAGCCCGCTTCACATGGATTCCTCAAGCACAGAAGCCCGACGCTTTAGCGCTGCGCCTCGAATGCCCGCGGGCCGCGAGGGATTGATTCTCAACGTTGGCATGCTTCGGCGGGTCGCAGATCTCGGAGGCCACTCAAAAAAAGAACTGCGACTTCGCGCGGATTTCGTGGAGGCGCCGCTAGATGGCGCAGCGTGCCCAGAAAGAAAAACGCGTGAGAGTAGCCCGGCTTCAGTACGGTACTCAAACATACCGGCGCGCCACCGGTACAACGTTGGAGGCCCCGCACTGCTCCACGAACGCCCTCGGGCTCCGAGAGATCAGTTCTCCAGGTTAGCACCTACCTGCGCGCCACACAAGAAAGGGAGTGGCGCTTCGCGCTGACTTCGCGGATGCGCAGCTAGATGGCACAGTGTCCGGAGCCAATCACTGACTCATACACGGTCATAGGGTAATGCAAGACGGGTTTAGGCGGTCTCAATAAGGCGTGTTGTTACATTTCTCGAATGCTTAGCACATTAACGTCGACAGTGAGTGGGAGATGGGTTCTGTCGGAATTTGTCGAGTCAAGTTTTCCTTTAGGTTGTACTCTGGTTTAAGCGAGTCCTTAATTCCATTTTTATAGCAGTCACGTCAAACTTCTTAATTAAATGAGGTCTCATTGCATCCTTATATTCATTATTTTTAATGTTCCTTCTTAAATCCCTCATTATTCTCTTCTTTAAGCGTTATATTGTCCTTTAGTTCAGATGCGCGCCCCTGTTCAAACTCGATAATTGCCTCAAGTACATCTACGTAAATGAAAAGTGTGGTTTTGAATAACGTCAAAGTAAATACTAGGTATCCCTCAATTGAGTTGGTATGAAGGAAGTCGCAGTTCCGCGAATTAGCAAATCAGTAGACAGCTATACAAACCCAGAATAGTAGTTTTATCGGCTGTACAAAGTCGTAAAAATTCACTTACTAACTAAATTAAGCATAGTTTCAAGCACGCACAGGCAAACACAAACGCGTCTGATTCGACGAGTACGGACACTCGCTGCCAAAATGGCGGCGCGAGGAAGAACAGCAGCAGCAGCGAGCAAATTGACCTCCGTGCTGCCTCTCGCCTGAACGCGAACTAAGCGACGAGAACACAGCGCACACGAAGCAATGAGCCTTCGGCACACCTCGACCTGTATTCATCGCAGATCGATTTCGAGGTCGCTTTCGAGATAGGGCTCACGCGGCCGCGCTCAGCTTCGTCCTACGCAGCAACCGCCGGAGTAGAACGCCTCCCCCACACCCTGGTGCCTTGGGCGTGGTGGAATACGGCGTGCTTCCTCCCTACCTTCCTCCCTTACGCGCGCGAGATCAAATCACCATCCTCAGCTCACGTTCGCACGCTTTCACTCCCACCTATACCGTCCCGCACGTGGCCATGGTGTTAGCGCACTTGGAATTTGTACGGAACTATCAGCGACGTAGATGGTGGCAACGACGGTGTAAATATGCCTTGAGTGTCCATATAATTGATACAATGAAACGTAGCTTTTATAAGTTGGATTTCGACAGGAATTCTAGATGCGCACACCAGTTCCACCTAATGTCGTGTTTCAAGGAATACGTCGATAGTGAAATTCATGGCCTTCTTGACGTCCCTCGGTACGAGAGATTCTTGTTGACTGTACCGTTGGCTGACTAATGCAGAGAAGTCTACCGAGATAATGGCAATGAAACGCAATAAGATAATCACATATATGGTCAGAATCCCGCTATTCGATGCTAACTTTCAGCAATCATACTTCATTTATACAGAATATCTGTATAAATGTATCAAGGTCATCTTACTCTCTATTTTCCAACATCTCACGTAGCATCCGAGCTTTTCCAGCCAAATTGCCTACAAGAAACGTTGCACGCGAAACCGAAATCGTTGAACTAACGTCGACATCCTAGGACGAGGAATGTCTGTTTCGCCAAGCACCATTTGGCGCATATACGAAGATTTATGTTCTCTAGCATCCTACCAGGTTATACGGACTCTGTGGCTTCTGGTTTCTGGCCCGATTAACTAAAAAACAGCAAGATTGCGTAGGCGACTGCCAACCGCAAATGTTCGCATACATTTTACTTCGTTTCCTTTCCATAGAATCTAACGAGAGAACAGATTTGTTTTTAGGTTTGAAAACTCTCCAACACACTATACAGCACACGCCATAAGCTGGTAGTTGTCGATTCTACACCTCTTTCAGAAATATTCATCGAATTGAAGCCAAGAGAAATACAGTCTGCATACCAAGTGTACAGGCCCGCGCAATTTCGTCCACTGTGGGGCTCTCGCAGCCCTTGACTTGATTTTACCACGTCAATCATCGTAATTTAATTTATGTTTCCAAACTGCTGTTCTGAGGACAACAGAAGCTTATGCGGAAGCTTCTATTTATTTTGCTCATTTTAATTCGAAGCATTCTTTGCGGCCTTCAAATGCTTTGAGTCTGTCTGATAGAATCTATCTATCTATCTATCTATCTATCTATCTATCTATCTATCTATCTATCTATCTATCTATCTATCTATCTATCTATCTATCTATCTATCTATCTATCTATCCATCTATCTAGGAAATGAATGACACGCATGCAGGACCTGACATCTATGAATGACATGTCATGGCATTAATAACATAAGTCTCATGACATATCATGTGTTCCATGATATGAATGACAAAACATAGATGTCTGTGTCGTGTTACTACATCAATGACCTCGCATGCTTGCCATGGCATGTATGTCATGACAAATCGTATGAACGACATGATGCCATCGTTGCCTTTTATAAAACTCGATATGTATCAAGGTATGAATGACATGCGTGCATGACCCGACATGGATGACATTACAAAGTCATTACTTCAATAACATGTATCATTAATGTCATAACATTAATGTCATAAATTGTATGAATATGCGTCATATCGTTTAATTATTGTGACGTCATGTACGCATGTCTCGTCTGTGAGTCGTCACACGTGTCCTGATACATATCCCGGTAAAGAAACCACTACCATGCCATAAACCCATGTATTTATGACATTCATTACGATCACATCATCGCATGCGCGTCATGTCCATCATGTGATACATGTCGTTTCATTCATGGGATGTATGTCCTGATACATACGTTGTTAAACATGCCCCTGACATGCATTACAATAACGTCATGACATGGTTGGCATTCATGTCATGACATCAATGCCATAAATGAAATGACTAATTAATTGAATGACATCACATGCATTTCTTTATCTGGATATGTTCTGGATATCCGTATCATGTCATGCATGCGCGACACGAATGACATTCGTGTCGCGCATTCGCGTCATTAATGCACATTATGGTATGTCTGTATGCCAAGCCGTGACATGATTCCCGTGAATATCATGACATTCATGACAATAATGACATAAATTCATGTCATGCTTGCGCGCATGCACGGCGTGACAGTATTACCACGACAGGAACTCGTGCTGATCCAGCGGACCAGGTTGGTCCGATGGCTATGTGTTCGTGTTCGTGAAACATAGATGGTCACTGCATCTTCTATTGAGCTTCGTAATTCGACTCTCGCCTCCGATTTTCGCGTGCTTCATGCACTCGAGCCAGGTGGCACAAGTAAGAAGCCACCGGCAGCAGAACACTGGATGACGGTTGCATCCACTCAAACAGCGATCAAAAAGTAGGCTTCCCGCGAGCATTGATTTTCAAGAGCCGGACAAGCAACGCGCCGCCTCCTCGTTCCTCTTGCTCTTTACTAATGCTCGTAGTGTCCGAGTATGATCACGCTGTACCGAATTCCTCTATTGCAGTGTCATCTAGGCTGACACAAGGCGAGAAGTGCACCACGCCATTCGGCCTGATGGCTATATAAAAGGATCCGCACATTAAGTTGTGCTACTGTTTCGTCATCAAGTCACGCGTTTGAGTCCTCCGAGTGATATTACGTGCTAACGTACGAGAGCATTCTTAGTTTCTGCATTTCTTAGCAAACTTGTGCCTCAATGATTTCGATCGTTCGTAGAAACCATGCAGTCGTCGTTACCGTCGTCTTTTTGCTGCTGTCATCACACACACGCTCCCGTGCATCAATTCTATTTCACTGAAGTAACGCCACAAGCACAAATACACAAACACTCGAAACCCAAACAATACTGCATGGTAAACTGCCTGCAAGATGCTTCGCATAACGTCGATTCCCAAAATGCGCTGAATCTGCGCAATTTTTTCTTCGTCTTACTTTTCTGGAGTCTAGGCTCTCGCTGACGAATCACTCGAATTCGAGCGACACAGGTGGGGGCGTAACTCAACACGCAGCTCACCATGGATAGCTCTACACGTATACGAGTGTCTTTCCTGGAGCAGAGCGTTTCGCGTCCTGCCCTCGTCGCTAACGATATGAGTTCGCAGTGGGCGAAGAAGTGTTCAAGCTGGAAACAGCTGGCGACAGCATGTTTACGCTTTACGACTTTATGGACTGTATTAGCATGCAGCTTCAACACTGAAGTGATGACAGGTACGTTCGGCGTCTGGATGTGCTTGGACCGCGGCTGCGCCGCATATCCTGCGAATGGGAGGTTGCGCACAAGGAACTGCAGAAATTGCCTGGACTAGCACACTGAGGCATCAAAGCGTACTAAATAGAGTGACGAGTAGAAGCAGCCGAACGACGCCAGCAATTTCTATGCTGATGTGTACAATATGAAAATAGGTAAAAGAAATCGCGAGCAGTCTGGACGGAGAAAGGAGCGACGGCAGAAAAAATTGGAGGACGCTTAAGCTTCGCCTTCAAGAGTGGAACGCGACAGCGTTCCCGTAGACCCGCCAAGGGGTGTAAGACAATGGGCTACAGGGCAGCCATCACTTACGAGGCGCCCCGCATCGGACGCGGTGAGCGTCGAGCCATATGGTCGAGCAACGCGGCGTTCGGCGCAGCAACGAAACGTGCGCCTGAGCAAGCGGAACGAACCAAAGAACTCGGTATCTCGGAGGGGGAAATGATGCACGCCAGCCAAACGTCGTGATCGGCACGGGCAGAGAGATAGACAGATAGTGATCTAAAGAAAGGGAGGGCGCTTGATTCTACAGAGGGAGCAAGGCGAAGCGTTGTCAGGGGAGAGAGTCCGGGCCGCAAAGCTCCAATGCGCGCGTGGCGCGCCATCTGTCGGGGCAGCTCCGTACATGGAGAGGAGGGGGTCTTCTGTGTTTGCCGCAAGATGGCTCTGCGTGTGCGGAAAGCGCAGAAGAAATGCAGCGGAAACGCACTTCGCTACTCGTGGAATTGCGACTTCTGTAAGTTACATGGTCATAATTACCGATATACACCGCAGTATAACTTTCCACGGCTCGTTTCGAAGGCAACACCGCATTCACTAGAGGCGCGTTTGTACCGCTTGGAAGCATCGAACTCGTGGCTGAGTGGTAGCGTCTCCGTCTCACACTCCGGAGACCCTGGTTCGATTCCCACCCAGGCCACTTTGGAAGTTGCTTTTTATTTATGAAGGGCCTGCCGTGATTTATCGCTCACGGTCAACGCCGCTGGCGCCGACGCCGACACCGACACCGACGCCGACGACACCGGCTTTTCTGCGACACGAGCTCCTTAACGCTATCGCGTTAAAATAAAGGGAACTCGTATGTGCCTTCCTCCGGACTCATTTTCCGGTATACTGCAGATGGGTTATAAGACGAGGCTTCAACAGGGGGGTGGAGACAACCATGACTAACAGTCGTCTACGCGAGTTTCTTTGTTGACAGCAACTCGAGAGAAACAGTGAAGCAGTTCTTCAGAATGTGGCCGCACCTACACGATTAGATCTTCTTGCGGGCGGTTTGTGCTTATGAAAAAAAAAGCGACGTTATCCTAGCGAGGAGCTTGCAACAACCTTCATGTTTTATGCAGGAGTCTAGACGCGAGGTTGGATTTCTGCTTGAGAGGAGGCCCAGAACGAGTGAGTGAGTGAGTGTCAACTTTATTATTAGAAGGGGTAAGGGATAAGGGAGGCTAAGCTACGTAGGCTTCCAGGTTGTGCTTCACGATGGAGTCTTCAGCTCGTGCCAGGACCCGTGTTTGGATGTCTCGGTCGGTGCTGGAGAGAAGAGCCTCCCATTGTTCGTCGGTGGAGGGTGGCGAGACGAGGTCGGCGGGCGGGGGATCTTCCGGGCAGCCCCAGAGGATGTGGTTCAAGGAGGCAACGTCGCCGCACAGGCAGCAGCGTGGATCAATGACACCAGGGTGGATGTGCGAATACACTAGGGGGCACGGAAAGGTGCGGGTCTGGAGGCGACGCCAGGCGATCTCGGACCGCTTGGGAAGACTGCCATGTGGAGGTGGGTAGGCGTACCGTTCGAGGCGATAGTGCTGGGTAATGTCGTGGTAGGTGACCAGGGGCTCCGGCACCGGGGCGTCCAACGCGGAGGGGCCCACCGCTCGGTCGACGAATCCTCGAGCGTGTTGGTGAGCCGACTCGTTGCCGGGGTGACCCGAGTGGGCGGGGACCCAGACCAGTTCAATGTGACACGGCTCGTCCTCCAGTAGAAGTGGGCGGAGGAGCCGTAAGGTGGAAGGCGAGACGAGACCTCGGGCGAAATTGGAGATGGCGTGCTTGGAGTCGGAGAGTATGACGCTGGCGTTGGTCGAGGTGGCGGCTAAAGCGATGGCTGCCTCCTCAGCCTCGACGACGTAGGGCGTTCGAACGGTGGCGGCCGTGATTGTCGGCCCCGAGGGAGCCGAGGGTACCGAGGAGGGCGAGACGGAGACGACTGCGAAGGCGTCCCCGGGCGAGGCGTATCTGGCCGCATCCACGTAGGCGATGGCCGGGTGGTCGGCGTACTTGGCGTGAAGCATGGCCGCACGGGCTTGGCGACGGGCGTCGTGGTGTCCCGGGAGCATATTCTTGGGCAGCGGCTTGATAGAAAAGGCTGCCCGAAGAGCATGCGGTAGTGAGACCAGGTCTGGCGGGTGAGAAAAGGTGTCATGACCGATGGAAGAGAGGATGTAGCGACCGGTCGGCGAACGATGAAGGCGTTGCACCTGAGCGGTGCGGTGAGCTTCGATCAGTTCGTCGAGCGTGTTGTGGACTCCCAGGCGGAGGAGACGTGCCGTGGACGCGTTGGGGGGAAGGCCGAGAGCAGTCTTGTATGCACGGCGGATGAGGACGTCGACCTTGTCGCGTTCCGATTTGAGAAGACGAGTATAAGGAAGGCCGTACGTGAGACGGGAAACGACGAAAGTGTCCACTAGGCGGAGGAGATCGTGTTCGCGCATGCCCATGCGCCGCGCTCGGACACGAGCAAGCATGCGCGCGGTTTGCTGAACCGAAAGCGAGAGCTGGTCGATGGTGTGAGCATTATGGCGGTTTGACTGTACTATCAGCCCGAGCACCCGGAGATGCGAGACGACGGGAACGGGAGTGGAATTGGCGTGAATCGTGATGGTGGGGTGAGACGTCTTGTGGCGACGCCGGTCGGGGGGCCGCATGAGGAGGAGGGCCGATTTGGCCGCCGAGCAAGCGAGACCGGCCGCGTGCACGTGACTTGTAACGACGTCAGTTGCGCGTTGCAACGTCTGCTCAATGTGCCCGTCGGAGCCAGACGTGACCCAAAGAGTTACGTCGTCCGCGTACAGGGTGTGTTTGAGATCGGGGATACGGTCGAGCTTGTCGGGAAGTGAGCGAAGGGCGAGATTAAAAAGGAAAGGCGACAAGACAGCGCCCTGAGGGGTACCACGAGATCCAAGCACATACGTGGGAGACGAGAGATCTCCCACGATGATTTCGGCAGTGCGGGCCGTGAGGAAGGAGCGAATGTAGTGGTAGGTGCGAGAGCCGGGGTTGATGATGGCGAGTTCGGTAAGAATAGCCGAATGGGAGACGTTGTCGAACGCCTTGTGAAGGTCGAGGCTAAGGAGAGCCTTAGTGTCCGAGAAGGTGGGCGGATCGAGAAGGTCGTGGTGGAGTTGCAAGAGGACGTCTTGTGTGGAGAGGTGGGGGCGGAAACCAATCATGGTGTGGGGAAGGAGGTGGTGAGCGTCGGTGTACGTTTGCAAGCGAGCTAGGACGACGTGCTCCATGAGCTTGCCGACGCACGATGTGAGTGAGATGGGCCGGAGGTTCTCGATTGTGAGTTTCTTGCCCGGCTTCGGGATGAAAGCCACGCGAGCGTGTTTCCACGACTGGGGGAGGTTGCCGGAGCGCCAGCACTCATTCAGGAACGAAGTGAGGGCAAGGACCGAAGGGGCATCAAGATTTCGGAGTAGTTTGTTGGGAATGCGATCTGGACCGGGGGCAGAGGTGGTGCGGAGCTTGTGTAGCGCCGCGTAGACTTCAGCTTCCGTGATATCGGCATCTAGTTCGGGGTTGGGGGCCCCGGAGTAGGACGCGAGAGGGGGAGAAGAGGTGCCAGGGGGTGTCAGCTGGAGGTATTTGGCGGCCAGGTCTGCTATCAGCGACGGTGTGTCGCCGGGGTAGGCCCGGACAATGCGTTGTAATTGTTGCCGAGCGACTGACTTGGCGGAAGCAGGGTCGAGGAGGTGGCGGAGGAGATGCCACGATTGCTTGCAGCCCAACTGACCGGAGATCCCTGAGCAAAGCTGCTCCCACTGTTGGCGAGCGAGCACAGTTGTGTGATGCTCGATCTCGCGATCGAGGTATGCGATGCGGCGGCGCAGGCGACGGTTGTGACGTTGCTTATGCCAACGGTTGGTGAGGCTCGTGCGAGCGGCTAAGAGGTGGGCGAGGCGAGAGTCAATTACCGGATGGTCCTCCGTGGTGGGGATCGAGGCGGTGACCCCGTCGAGGTCCGCCAGTAGCTGGTCGGTCCACATCGAAAGGTCCTCGATGTCGGGGGTGGCAGAGTGCAGCCGGCGGGCTCGGAACGCATCCCAATCCGTATAGCGGGTCGTGTGTGGGCGCGGCTTGCACGGGGAGGTACGGGCTTGGATGGCGAGGACGTAGTGGTCGCTGCCCAGGGACTGATGTGTATTGGACCAGCGCGCGTCGTGCACGTAACGGCAAAAGCTGAGGTCCGGAGTGGTGTCGCGGCACACGCTGTTGCCGATGCGCGTGGGTTGCGTGGGGTCGGTGAGCAGGGAGAGGTGGAGGTCGTGTGCGAGCTGCCACAGCCTCGCGCCGGGGCCATCGGCCTTGGAGTAACCCCAGTCCGGATGCCTGACGTTGAAGTCACCGAGAACGAGGAGGGGGGATTTGGCTGCTCTCGCTGCAGCGGCACGGAGCAGAGCAACGAGCGACAGGTCTTTGGTGACGCGTGGGGGGGTATAAACATTAAGAATAAAAAGAGAGGGGTCTTCACGTCGCTGAGGTAGGACCTCGATAAAGACATGGTGGACCGTAGGGAAGGGCAGATCGGCTCGATTGACCGTGAGCGTCCGCCGAGTGAGGATGGCCGTGACGGGATGGGGCAGAGGGTGATGAGCTACTTGGTCATGGGCGACGTAACCCGAGAGGGAAGTGGTGGCGTGAGTCTCCTGTAGAACGATGACGTCAGGAGAGACCGAGGGGTCCAGTTGTTGAAGGTGTAGAAGGAGGTGGTTACGCTTGGGGCGAAAACCACGGCAGTTCCACTGCCAAACGGTGACGACAGAGCGGTCAGCCATGATTAGTAGCGGAAGAAAGAGGTATTGCCTCGGCTGGTGCTTGCGAGGGTCGGGCGGCAGAGGATGAGGTGGTGCGGACGTGGAGCGGTGGCTTGGCTCGGATGGTTGCGAGCATGGAAGCTTGAAGGCTATCCACCGTCTCTTGGAGAGATTGGAAGGACGTGGCGGGGGGATAGGCAGTGAGGTCGGTGCGCATGGCATTGAGGGCTTCTTGTTGTGCCGTGAGAAGCTGGTATATCGAGGTGAAACGGCTCTCCAGCCGTTTTTCTAGGTCCACCAGGGTCGTCTTGATGGCTGCCTGGACTTCTTCGGAAAAGTGGAGAGATGCAGGAGGGGTGTTGGGTCTGCGGCGTTTGCTAGTGCCTCCTTCGCAAGTCTGAACATCCATGTCAGAGGAGGAGGCGATTGAGGAGGGCAGACATGATGGGAGCGTGATGGCTGCCTCAAGCTTCTCCTCAAGAGCTCGTAGTTGGGCTTGGAAGGATTCAATTTGGGTCTTCTGTGCCGCAAGTGTAGCGGTTTGTGCAGTGAGCTGCTGCCGTAGGGAGGCGTTTTCCTGCTGCAGTGCGACGACCTGCGGCGAGGAGGACGCCGAGGGAGCGCCGGGGGGGCCGCGGGACCACGTCGACTGGTTGGGCTTAGAGGCTGGTTTGGGCGCCGCTGGAGCGAGGGGTGGGAAGTCACTGGTCGACTTGGAGGGCGGAGGCGGCGGAGGCGGCGGAGGACGGCGCGCCGTTTGCTTCGGGGGTTGAGGGCGCTGCACGTAGCGGTGCTTACAGTTGGAACTATGCGTTGAGTGATTCCCGTTGCAAACGATGCAGCGGGGGGTGCAAGTCGGGGGCGAGCCCTCGAGCGGTGGGGGGTGAAAGTCGCCGCAACGACGGCACCTGTCTTGCTGTGGCTTGGGGCACACGTCGGTCCGGTGGCCAGTCGAGCGGCAGTTGAAACAGGCCTCCACCTTGTTGTGGAAAGGGAGGAGGCGAAGGTGGACTCCATGGTAGAAGATCCACCGGGGTAGTTTGGGGTCCGTGAGGGTGACCAAGATGTGGGGAGTCTTGCCCATACGGCGGGCACCCACAATAGAAAGTGCAGGATTGCTTGCCTGCAGATCGTCAAGGATGGCTTCATCTGTGAAGTCGACGAAGGCGTGGTAGAGAATGCCCCGTAGGGCGTCGTCCGGCGGTGGGGCGTAGAGGTGGATGGCGATAGTGGTGCCGGACACCGTGAGGGAGGTGATGCGGAGGTAGGCTTGAGCGCGAGCCGATTCCGCGACGCTGAGCGTAAAGGTGTTGTTGACCGGGTGGATCCGCACCGTGTCGCGAGATGCGGGCGGGAGGTCTTGCAGGCTCGCTGCTTGCAGCAAGGCGGTGTACAAATGCCAAGGCTGGAGTTTGGTGAGGTCGACGGGGGTTTTGGGGCGGCCGACGAGGTGAATCGTGTCGGCCGGAAGGCGAGGGAGTGGAGCGTGACGGCGGGGCTGAGGAGGCGAAGCACTTGCCTGCTTCGATCGCGGCGATTTAGCTGCGTCGGCGGCGGCGAGGCGCAACGCTGCGCGGCGTTTCTCTTGGGCGCGGAGGCCTGGCGTCTGCCAGGAAGCGTCCGAAAGTTCATCGGGGGTCACCTCTTGTCCTTGGACAGCGATCTCCATGGCGGTGGGAAGCCGGGAGATGGGCGACGAGGCGGCGGCGGGCGGCCGGGTGGTCGTCCCTTCGTCTGCGCGCTGGGGTGCTGGCGGCCGCACTCGAGCTAGGCCGGATAGGCCTAGGTCGGCGCACGGCGTGGTCAAGGGCTTCCCAAAACTCTCCTGGGCCACCCCGGGCGAGTATTGGTATACAACTGGTATCGATATGGTCCTGACGACTTGCTTCACCCACTCATGAAGAAACTGTCCGGATAGGGATAGAAGAACCGGCACGAGGGCCGAAAATTGGCGGATCCGACGTGAGGTGCGACTGCTCTCGACGCCCGCCCAGAACGACTGCGCTGCACGAATGCTCACCAGCGTGAGAGCAACAGGGTAAGAGCAGGCTGAAGTTCCTAAGTGGAGACACGGGATTCCTTTTTCTTTCGTTTTTTTTTGCGAGCAAAAAAGGTGGCGCTGCCATTTGCGTCGCAACGTTGACCTGTTTCTCTGAATTCTGTTGCGCCTAAGGAATATTCTTTATCGTTCTGTTTGTCGTGACTGCTCTGAAGTTCTAGTTTTACTTCTTGTTCTTTTCTGAGCTCAATTCTCAGAGCTTGCGTATCTACAAGCTGATACGGAGGCCTCTATACATTTGTCCGTGTCGCGTGTGTTGCAAGCAGCTGGCTAGAATGTAGAAAAAAATTCAGCATAGCGCGCAAGCTCGCAATGTTACTTCTAAATTAACTAAGGTTCCACGGTAACCTACAAAACTGGAGAAAGCTTCAAGAGAGAGAGAGAGAGAGACAAAGAGGAGGAAAGACAGGGAGGTTAGCCGGTGTAAGTACCGGCTGGCTACCCTGTGCTGGGGAAAGGGGTAAAGGGAATAAAAGGAGAAAGAAGAAGTACAGGAGAAAAAAAATTAAGGAACTTCACGCAGTACCGCGATACTACGCGATACAACACTCAAAGGCGATCGCACAATTCGCATGTCCTTAAAAACTTCAGCAAAGCCCTTAAGGCCTTGAGTGCCGAAGCCCGTCTGGACCAGTGTCCTAGAGCCTTCGCCTCTGTAAAGGGGCGATTGTCCAGTTTTTCGAGCGCGGTTACGAGCACTGTTCTTGGCACTTTGTAGCTGGGACAGTCACAAAGGAGGTGCTGAATCGTCTCCTCGCAGCCGCAGGTGCCGCAAGTAGGGCTGTCGGCCATTCCAATGCGGAATGAATAAGAGTTCGTGAATGCCACACCGAGCCACAGGCGGCACAGAAGTGTTGCTTCCGCTCGTGGTAACCCTGGTGGTAGGCGGAGTTGCAGACATGGATCTAATCTGTGGAGACGTTCGTTCGTGAACTCATTAGTGGTCCATAGATTCTGCGTGAGCTCGCGGGCGAGGGAGCGAAGACTTGTTGCTGCGTCTGTTCGTGACAGTGGTAGTGGTACAACGTGGGCACAATCGTGGGCCGATCGGGCGGCATCATCCACATGATGACTGCCCGCGATTCCGCAGTGACCTGGTATCCACTGGTAGATGACGTTGTGCCCTTTGTTGATTGCTTGATGGTGGAGTAGTCGGATGTCTGCCAGCAGTTGCATATTTGGTCCGTGGTTGAAAGAGGACATCAGACACTGGAGAGCTGCCTTCGAGTCACATAAGAGGGACCATGACTGTGGCGATTTGTGACAAATAAACTCTAAAGCAGCACGTATAGCTGCGAGTTCTGCAGCCGTCGATGATGTTACGTGAGACGACTTGAACTTGAGGGTGACAGACTCTGCGGGAATAACCACTGCTCCAGCTGAGCTATTAGAGCAGACAGAACCATCCGTGTAAACGTGGATGCGTTCTTTGTGTTTGTCATGTAGGAATGAAAGCACGGTTTGTTTGAGGGCAAAAGATATCTCCGTTTTCTTCTTGATACCGGGAATATCAAGAAGAGCCTGGAGTGGATGAAGGCACCACAGCGGTAGAGATGGTCGTGCTGCAGGCGTGAAGTTTGATGGTAAAGTTCCGTGGTTGGCGGCAATAATCCTGCTAAACGCTGAATGAGGTCGAGTGGCAGGAAGGGGGGCGAGATGATGCGATGGAAGTCGCGCGAAGTGCCTGATATGCATCCTTAAAGCGTCGACTTGAAGATACGTATCGATGGGGTGGTCATGCGCGATGGCTATTGTTGCTGCCGTGAATGCACATCTAGGAAGTCCAAGGCAAATTCGTAGAGCTTGAGCTTGTACAGACTGGAGGGCGCGGAGGTTGGTCTTACTGGTCTCACCCAGTACAGGTAAGCTATAGCGCAGGAAACCGAGGATCAGTGCATTATAGAGTTGGAGCATCGCACTCACAGACGCACCCCACGACTTTCCTGCAAGAAATCTGAGCACGTGAGTTATCATGAGTAATTTCCTTTTTAGGTACGAGACATGAGGACTCCAGGAGAGGTCTCGATCTATCATCACTCCTAGAAAGCGGTGCGTCTTCTCGTAGGCAATCGGATGTCCATTAATTTTGACAACGTACGGTTTCATTGCTTTGCGCGTGAAAGCGACAAGCTTCACGCGCTTCAAGCAGGAAAGCTTCAAGCAAGAAAGCTTCAAGCAAGATGATATCATCTATCCAGCTCTTGTAGAAGGGTACAAAGGGGGGCTAGGTCCACCTCCTCGAAAATAATTACTGTTTCTGGCATAACGCGAAGCAGTGATGCGATAGCTGGCAAAATAAATTGCGCATTAAGCCTTATACTGTTTTGTGTGGTGTACGCTGGAGTGCACATTCGCAGGGGCGAGCGTGTAAGCTTCATAGGACAAGTAAAACAAGTGTAAATCGTACTCGTTCGTGCGAGTGGCTCCCGGCAGTGGTGAAGTGGAAAGACTAGGCTTTTGTTCCTTATCTTAGCTATCTGGAGTTTGCCACAGAATTTTCGTTCCTTTCTTCATGATTTCCAGAGAGAGAGAGAGTAAACTTTAATGAGCACCAGCAGTTCAGTCGGCTGGGCCTAGGCCTCCCACGATGGGACGTCGAGGTCTTGCCTCTTCGCCGCTTCGTAGGCCCAGAAAAAAATTATTTTGGAATTCTAGGAACTGACACCAGCGGACACCAAAACGCAGTGAGCGCATAGGAACTAAAGAGTTATCGCTGCAAAATAAATTTTCCACTTGCGCGTAAGGTTAATTGGTGTCGAACTGGAAAAGTTGGAAGCCTTTCGCCTCCGCTACTGCATTTCACTTCTATGGAAAAAGTAAGTTTGCTTAAAAAATAAGAAAGTAATAATACTTTTATTGAAAAGACCTGTACTGGTATTAAAGAAAAAAATGACGAGACGTCTACACCGAAGGCAATTCATTGCATCAAGTCGACCCTAGTAATTTGAGTGAATGTCTGTGGTTTTAAAAAAACGTATTTCACTGCACTCAAAGCTGTCCTTTCAAGGCCGTTGAATGGCAGTGGTCCAACTATCGCATATGAAATAGACATTCGTGCACATATTTTCAACTATTTCGCAGAAGTTATCTAGAAAAGTGATTGCACTAAGCTTCTAACGCGTCTTCTTGTAAGTTTGGTCTCGCGCTGCCGTCCTATAAAGCCAGAATAGTTTATATATATAGTATAGTGACTTTCAGTGTCAGAATTTGATTTCAAGTTCGCTTCTCGGGCCCTAGCTCGTAACTAATTGGAGGAGGAGGAGGAGGAGGAGGAGGAGGAGGAGGAGGAGGAGGAGGAAAGAAAGAAAGGAAGGAAGGTCAACCAGATGCACGTCCGGTTTGCTACCCTACACAGGGTAAGGGGCTTAAGGGAAGAAAGGGAAGGAGAGAGAGGGAATAAGGTACCACCAGTGTGAATAGTTGCGGTTGTCCATAACTTCACGCCTATAATCGGTCCCTGAGGCTAGTCAATTTCATGAAACGTAGCAGTGGGGCAATGGTCCGAGAATCTTAGCCTCTCAGAATGGTCTGCTATCTAATTGGTTTAACGCCCTCCGAAGAAGGTCGCATTCAATCTCATTAAGATTGCAAAAACACAACACGTGCTCGATCGTCTCTTCACATTTGCACGAGTCACAAATCAGTGCGTCGGACATTCCAATAAGGAATGAGTAGACTTTCGTAAAAGCCACCGCTAACCAGAGACAGCACAGAAAACTGGCATCGCGGCGGCAGAAGTTCGATGGAGTCTGCAGTTTCAGTGTAGGATCCAGCCGATGGAGACGGCAGTTGGAGAAAATCGGGTTGTTCCACAAATTTTCAGTCCTTGTTTGAGCAAGTAAACGAAGGCCCCTCGCAGCGTCTGTCCTTAAGGGTATAAGAAGTGTCCGCGTTTCTTTAGAGGCTGACCAGGCAGCATCATCTGCCAGATCATTTCTGACGATGCCACAGTACCCCGGAAGCCATTGCAAAATGATGTCATGTCCGTTTATGAGGGCTTGATGGAGAAGCTCTCTAATCTAAAACACCACTTGGAGATGAAGATTAGTGGTTTGGCCCGAAGACTGTGCGTAACGCAAAAGAAATTCAACATGTTAACCTGCTAGAGCAACTGAAGAGTATTATCATATCCAACATGAAATGTCAGGACGGTTCGCTTCACTCTATCTCCGTAAAAGAAGAACGCAATACATTGTTGTCACCGAATTCTGCAAAAAGACACTGATCAAACCAATATAATTCGGAGTTGACTGTTTTCTTTGGTTGAGTTAAATAACCGAAGTCCCATCTGCTCAGCGTACTCTTCAGTAGCCCTAATGGTCCAAAAGTTTGCCGTCCAGCATCTACTTTTTATCGCTCTTACTTGCCTCCTATGCAGGGCAGGGCAAAGATACTTTGCAATTGTATCATGATACGGTACGACACAGTCGGGCAACAAATATTTGAGATACGGATACAAGGTACTACCGCTGTTATCGTATCCGGTGCGATACTTTTCATTTATATCTTAAAATACCTCGATGCATTCGTAAATTTCTTATCATAGACTTATATGATGTAACAACAAACGCGAATGAACAAAAATGTTTGCTTGGAAATTTCTTAACTCCGACCAACCTTGTTTCATCTGAATGAAATGTAATTTAGTACCTCAAGATTGATGGGAGTCGCTGCTCTGCTTGTCGTCCTGCTAGTGGGCCGCCATCTACTTACAAGACTCGTCGATAAGAAGCCTCTGCACGAATTGTGCAAGTAGCGCTGTGGAGTATTACCTTGTGCGTAATCGTATTAGCATTTACGCAATACCGGATCACCGGACAGGTGTACAGCAGCAACAACGCTGGCAGCGACATTTTTTTTTTTTGTGACGCATCGTTTATATAGAGACCACATAAGGCTGCAATGACCTTTCATATTCTACTTATCTGCTGGCATGAACGATTCGTTACGACATATTCATTAACGCGCAATCCTTTTACGATTTCTCTTCTAGGAGAAGACTTGTCCAGTCCAAAAATGTTTCGTGCGTATTGTGATGGCACAACGCGTCGCAGGATACCGCCGCTATTCGCACTACTGCACTTATAGCTCCAATAATCTGGTTATTTGTGACAATAAGAAATTTAACGGAGAGCTAAAAAAAATAAAAATAAAATAGAAATGCAGTTCCATATCACACAATCACACTGAATACGGAGGAACACGATAAAGGCGGCAGCATTAAAAGCTGTGACATTGAAGCATGAGGTATTGTCAACTTACCTGTTGAAAAGGTCAGACAAAACAATGTTGAATGTCTGTGGAAAATAGCATAATAAGGCTCGTGTGGACGCTCAAGATAAAATATAAAAAAATGGAGTATTTGGTATTACAATGTTCCTCATATCCCCTTCCTAACATCTAGCATTCTTCAAGCTTTGTAACAAAACAAAACACCACGCAAGAGAAACTTCGATGACGACACTACAGCGGCATTAAAATTTGCGCGAAAAACGCCGCGCGCATTGGCGTACGCAGCACAGTGCGGTGGCTACGAGCAAGTGTCATGGAAGCGAGGCAAATAAAAACAAAAAAATCAAGAAAACAAACGGTCGGCTGCGCACAGACGTTCGCACGCTTGTTTTTGTAGCGACGACGCAAGCGCCACCGCGTGACTCTTCTTCACAAATAGGGACGCGCAGACCTCATCGCCTACCCTCGCTGGAGGGCTCTGACGTAAAGATAATATAGTTTCGCACGGTGAAGCTGCGAAGCTGAGTATCTTGCATCTCAAGATACATGATACGTTATCTCGTGTATCGGAAATACAGATAGTGATATACGTCTTGCCAGACGTATCATGATACAGATACAAGATATCCAAACAGCATCTAAGATAGTATCTAAAATACATGTGTCTTCGATACTGACCTGCACTGCTCCTATGGGCAACCTTCATGTTTGTAAACAAGCAGGAGCAGTAAGGGCAACGACAGCAGGTAAACGAATCCGACGACATTGCTCCCCTTCACTGTTGCCCGCTTCGAGCAATCGTCATGAACTAGCGAAAAGCCGCTCGTGTATTTTTCTCACCTTCAGAAAAAACTCGCTCCATTATCTTGCATCACTTCCCTTCGCGCGGGCATACTTATGTGCGTACGTGCGTGTGCGTGTGTGTGGTGCTCACAATAAACACATTTTTGCTTGGTAAGGTTGCCTACTTGTTCATGATAAGGTGTTCGGATGGAACGCTTTAAAAATTTAATTTCGGGTAATAGATGCCCATTTTTGTTCATATTGCATTTTGTTGATAACCGCATTGAAAGTGCCCGTACGACCTCTATATCTTAATGACGTCACGCTCTTCTTCCTGACGTCACGTTCTTCTCAATAAGGCTATGAACACATACAATGCATGGTGTGATGAACTTCGCGTTGCAGTGTTCCATGTTAAACACTAAAATTTTTCGTCTAGTTTCATACGTTGTCTCTGTTTTAAAATATATATATAGTTTTACAATAATTTCACCTGGTTGAATATTATTTGCTTTTCTTTTGTTCGCTATATCTCAGGGACTTTCAAAACAGAAAATTATAAAAAAGTGTGCAGTTGGTAGATTAATGAGGAGCCATACCGGCCTCTCAGCGCAGTTAGTTAGGCGCGCTACATGTAAACGCCAAAGGAGCCGAAACAGTTAATCTCAAGTCCATGTATCCACAACTAGTGCACAGTGCACAAAGGGGAAGGCAGCACAACCGACGCGATATGAAAAATGTTGACCTAGCGGCAGCTGCCCCACGATTGTATTTAACGGGAAAGTTCCGGCAGTCTCACTAACATGTTTGTAATTATGCTGCTACGGGGCGTTGGAAACAAAGCATACTTTTAATTATATACGCTTCTTAATATTTTTCTTCCGGATGGTGCGCCTGAAAGATGACTTTACTCGATATACTTTTCGCGTCCTCCTTCAACATTCAAGGAGAATGAAGTACAGCTGAAAACGTTGCATGTAGGACATGGGCCTATAAAGGAGTCATTTCATTAATTAGTCTGACCTTGTCGCCGAGTCAAAGGTTTCTCAAAGAGGTGCGGACGGACATTTTCCGTAAGCATGCTCTGTTGACACATTTATGAGGGCAGAGAAAAAGTAATAGGTAGCATCACACGGTGCCTAGGCGAAGGCGCTCGACCGCTTCTTAGCTCCGGGTTCCTGGCCCAGGGTCTTTCGTTTCTAAACATTTTATTTGCATGAATCAAGCTCGCTCAGGGTAGGTGGGCGACAAGAACTTAATTGAAGACGTGTTTCATTTTCTCCACGAGATAAATATCCTTAAGTTAGCATGGTGTCGTAAAAAAGGGAAACACGAAAAGCTGGTAGCCTATATTTAACGACATAATAAACTTCAATAAAGTCCTAGACTTGCTGAGGATGCCAAATAATTAAGAGCCCATATAACACATTAACGACGGACTCTACTTCCCTGCGAAGCTTACTGTTTGTGCAGGTTAACAAAGAAAAGTAAGATGGAGGTGAACCCAGTTCGCCTGTTCCCAAGTTCCTAAGTAAATTTTCGTATCATCGCATGCGCAACGCTTCGACGTCTCAGTGCTACTTCACTTTACTTTTACATCTTCTGCTGCTCCCATTTGTGTTGCTCTCCGCAATGCATATCTTAGAAGATATGCTACCCCATATTTTGCTACAACCACTGCGCAATCGACTGTGATAAGTACCTACAAATTATGGTGCTCACACTTAAAGGCAGGCGAACATGCTGCTGGTCATGTTGATGGCAGTCTATCACAATACGCTTGACTGAAGTGTCTCAGTTACCGCCAAAATAACAATCCGTGCGCATTAATGGATCTTAAGGATCATGCTTTCGAACGCTCTTCTTGATTACTGCTCCACATTTCGTCAATGCCGTCGCTAAGAGAGAGAGAGAGAGAAAGAGATAAAAGAAAGGCAGGGTTGTTCACCAGTCGGGAGTCCATCGCGTACTATATGCACTGCACAACAGTGTTACCGGAGGTGTTGAAACACGAGGCTTTTGTGTTTACGGTTCACCCACGAGAAATCTTTCCATGGTGACTTCTCACTTTAACCAATTGCTTTGTTTTCTGAATGAAGATAAAAGCGTCGGTCCCATTCGGAGGACTTCCGTGTGCACAACAATGACTGCTGTTTGACATTTGCGTCGCGGAAGCATTCAACTGAAGAAAAAAAAGTTGGCTGACGTAGAAGCACGCTTTGTATGAAAGGGATAACTGGATCTGATGCAATGGCTAAATCCTTATATTGTGGATGAAAAAAAAATACGTATGGTTAGCTTCGGTCCTGAACGTATTTACTACAACACTAGTTGCTTCCCAGTCGTCCCCCAACGCCCCCAATTATTCGCGTAACTCGTGCGATACTGCACGAACTCCATCTGTGTGCGACGACGAGACCACGTCGACAACGACAATGAGGAGGGCAGCAGCATTACGACGACACGGTTTTTATTGAGAAACTAAAACAGCGAGGGGCTGTCTCTTGCGAGAAGAACTCAAGTACTGTGAACGAAGAAGCCGAATTGTATCCAAATTCATGAAGCTTGATCATCAACCAATGAGTCTAAAGAAGCTGTGGCATCATGCACAATAGCTAATCTACAGATACGTGCACTTGTTACTCTTGAAAAGCTTTACGAGGTCTACCGTAACGCCGAGTATTATTAGGATAAGAAGTGCATGTACGATTTTGCTAGTGAAAATTATATTTCATGAATATGGCAACGTAAGTATGACGTTATATGCATCTAAGTTTTAAAACAGTGGTTTGTGCCAATTTTTCTCTCTTGCGCCATTTTGTGCCTCTATGCTGTATGTGACAAGTTAGGCTGTATTTCTCCGTGGTGATAATTCGGGCCTTTTGTATTTATCTTTATGTCGTATTGTAATGTGTTTGTTTTGCTTTGTGCTGTTGCGTCACTTGCGATGTATTTCTACGCTTCTTTGTAAAATGGAGCAACTGGTGTCACCTCTTGCCGTCAACATCTCCGTATTTTTGATGTCATAAAAAAAACCTGTGAGAATGACTGCTGCACTGAGTCACCCTGAAAACAACTGCTGGAAGCCGTCTGTCTTCATGTCTGCGTTCGTAAGCAGCATTTGGGCTTGTTTCCGCCGAACAACAATATATCTAGTTGGCCGTTTAGCGAAATAATCTTACGGTGCGCCAATGTATCCGTTCCGCGTCGTGATAGGCGTCGATGCCCTTTTAAAAAAAATTAGTGGACTTCTTTTATAGCACGAATATGATTCATTGCAAGTGACAAAGAGCTAAAAGATAAGATAGAAGTCCAACAGAACGCTCCAAATCGTCTGTGCACTTTTCTTTTCGGCAACACTCGAGACAGGAATAAAAGCAGTACCAGACTATAACTTTACCGCGCTTTTATGAGCACATGAAAATGCTTGGGTAGCCCTCAGAAATGATTATCTAAATTGTTTCACTCACTTTTTTGTGGACACTAGAGCGAGGGGAGTCCTTACAAGCGTATTTCCATGGCGTAAAAAGTCGCAACAGAAGGCTCGCAGCAACAGGCTCATTAGAGCCCGAAGTGCGTAGTAATCAATCAAGAACTGTTGCCAAACTTTGTACCATGATGTGCTCTTGCGTGTACTTTGCACTTTATGCAGTCAAAGTTAATGTTTGCCGTCATGTTATGCAGCGTGACGATGCAAGCACCAACTGGCAGTCTAATGCATCCAATAATTATTTTGCTCTCAGAGACGAGTTCTTAGAGGGCAGTTGAAACAACACCCGTGGTCATAAATCACTGTCTAGGGTGATCAAAACAGCGTAAACATTATTGGTTGCTTTGCACAGAACGTAATACAGTGCAAAATGTAGGAGTTCTAGAACATAGGGGCATATCTGTAGAAAATTATATGGATGGCTTATTGGCAATTTTCACGACCTAGTGGACCTTGCGCTTGTCCTTGTCTGTCTTCCATGTGTCCATGGTTTTATTTGTGCTAAGCTATTACTTCAAATAGTGGAGGTGCCGCAGAAAACAAAGGTGGTGGTTTGATCCAGGACTCCGTCGATGCTCAGCTTGGGATTTGTCGCAGGTTATGTCAGCTGTGACATTAGAACTCGGAGTTTTATTGAAGGTGAACTTCCTGTGCTGGCCAAGGACTTTTTATATGTTGGCTTAAAAGAAGGAAAACATACAACGCACTGGAAGTAGTGGTCATATGCGTTATATGAATTTGCATGACGTGTTCAGTGAAGTCTGCCACTTAATGCCACTGACAGCGCGAGGACCAGAGGAAGGTAAATACGTCCCCGGTACTCTGGTGTACTGCTACGCCTAAGAAATGCTTAAATTTGCCATTTTGCTGCGATACAGAAGGTAGCCAATTGATACCAATCACCACGGTGACTTGCCTGCTTTCCAGTGCCGAAATTTAAATGGGTATAGTAGGATACAACTTTAAAAAACAGCCGTTGGCAACCAAGGCACACGGACCGCGAGGGCTTGTGTTACCCCGCCTGCCAATCACAGAAGTAAACAACATCGTCGCCGTGTGACCTTCTCAAATTGGCGTCATACTTGATACCTCAGGAGCGTCCGCTGTTCTTGAAGAGTCTTTTTATCGGCCGAAGCGATGAAGTGTGCAACAGACATGGACAAAGTGTACGGAGTCTGAGCGTTTCACTCTTCAAAAGTCCGCGGTACAGTTCATTTCACTGCTAACCCGTTTTACTCATGAAACTGACAGCCAACTGAAGTGAAACTTGGCAATAAATAGTTCCAGCAAAGCAAGTGTTCTATTTCAGTTCAGTAAAGAATTCGGCTTTCACCGTTCGGCTATAATAGACGAGTGAAAACGTACAAAATTAAGCGCTTATAATTTTATTTTTGTGGTTACCGCCTTATTTAGATAACAGCGGAAGTTTGAAGTACGAACTATTTGCAGCCTCGCGGAGGAACAGTGGCTGGAGGTTATGGGGGCGTGTTCGCGATACAGCGAAAGCGAGTATTTGCAAATTATTGTTTTCGAAATCTTACAACGTAGTACAGGCGCATAGGCGTGTTTATCGAAAGCACCGAACTGTTGTCGCCTAATATGCGGGTGATTTGCATCGAGAGCTGCTACTCGCGCTGCTGGTGATTCTCCGCGTCCGACGCCGCGAGCACTAAACGAATAATTATACGTGTTCGACCATGGTTTAGGGACAACATAAATATTTTGCTGGGTCAAATTGAATAGCCGCTTTCCGCACTGCTTCGTGAACCATTGCGCGCGAAATGAACACACCTCGTAATACGTCAAATGTGGAATTGACGCAAAGATATTTAAACCGAAGTGATTCCTCAGCGTTTTCCTGTTCTCTGTTAGAATCAACCATGCCATCTTAAGGACAACTCAATTTAGTCACCTGCGTATAGTGGACTTTATCCCAGCTGCCCGTAACATATGTCACTCTGTGCATGCGACAGTCTCCATGATGCATGCAGTTAGCGAGTTTAGCCGGCATTGTGATGAAGAACGTGAAAAACACAATTAAAGAACGTTTTAAAGAAGTATGGCACACATATTATTCATGCAACCCTTTCGTGTAATCCAAGATTTGTTATCGCTGAAGCATGTTCCACCACTGACATTATTCGTGAATCGTGGAGGCGTTTAAACGCTGGATATCACGGCTTGTTCCATTAGAACTCGCTAGTCATCTTGGTACGAAAGCATTCCAATCTAGGGACAATCGTGTTGGCTTGTGATTGAGGTTAAAAGGGAGAATTTCTGTATGTTTATAACCCGGAGTGATGTAGGCTACTGTACGACGCAAAATTATTAAGAGCTTTAGCTGCACACCAACTTAGTTAAGGCTATTTGTCCTCCCGGAAAACCCTAGAACACTCTTATCATGTGAAGAGTAGCCATGCGGCTGAAAATACCGCAAGCACACAACCATCGCCGCCATTGTGTATTTGCCTATCCATAGTTTCTGGCCGATAACTGACTCCTCTTCGCCACCTTGGCATTTGACAAACGATAGAATGGCACCTCGCGACTTATTCATTTTGTAAATGCACAGAACGGAACTATTGCGATTTTGTTTTGCGGTGTTCGCTTGTCAAGAGAACTTGACAAGCAACCAATCTAAGAAGCAGACGCAATGGTTTCGGGATTCGCTCACACGGATCTCGGATAGAGTGCTTCGCGATACGGCCGCGGTGCGGCGTCCGTTTCGTGAAGGCTAGGTGTCTATTTTTCACCACCCCGCTCAGCAGGCATTCCAGCAAATCATCATTATCATCGAAATCATCATCGCCAATAGCCACCGCGTGGCTGTCGTGTGGCGCCATCGACTCTGTAACAAAGGGGAGACGATCTTTTCAGTGCGTGCCACGTGGTATCGCTCTGCGTATGCTCCGCCCAGCCGTACTTAGTATAACCTACAAAAATATATTTCGTAATCAAATAAATTTGCACTAATGACGTGTCGGTGCTCATTAGTCAGCGGCCGTCAAGGCGGCATCTACCTAAAGAAGAAGGTGATGAGGTGCAAAGCAAAAAAACATAAAGAGGTGAAAGTCTGTTCTTTTGTTTTTATAAGTGCTGTGTGTATTCATGGCTATCAATGGGGTTCTACAGTAAAATCATGATAGTGATCAGGATAATGATCGGCCAAGATCTTACGTGCCACCTTCGCAACAGTGTGCTGCCCTCGAAACTCCTCTTACTCTGTGAGGTTTCGCGGTGGCTCAGAAATCGTATCAACCATCGCTGCCCGGTAGAGACATCGAGTCATCCGGAAAGCGAACGAGCTGTCCGGTTGTTTTTTTATTCTTGTATCACCCGAAAAGTCGGGTAGACCCTGATTGCGTCACGAGATTTCATTGTAGACGTACATAGCCCGACGTCAGGATGGACAGTGATGCGCCAATTTATCGCACGTCATTCCGAATATTTTCGTCCAAGTGACGCTGGGCGAAACACTGCAAAAAGTAGTGCTCTTAATACAGCAACAGCTACAACTATCATTTACTAGTTCCTTTTTTTAAAACTTCGAATAATTTTTTTATTTATCTCTGTGTCTGCTATGTGCAAGGCTACAAAGGCGCGGGTACGTTTCTTAATATGCACCAGCCTGTATAAATGTCTGTGAGTGACTCAGCGATGAATGCTTGTGCGAGTAACAGGGCAAACTGTGAACTTCTTTCTTCCTTCTCCTCTTTCAATCCCCTTTCGCTCTTCTCCCATGCAGGGTAGCCTACCGGGCTCAGACTGGTTAACCTCCCTGCCTTTCTCTCATGACTTCTCTCTTTTTTTGGCGTTCGCTTGTAACAGTAGGTATAAGCAAATCTATCATTCTATTTGCTAAAGCTGAGAAAGTGCAAACGTTAATGATAGAAAAAGGTCTACATTGGAGGTGATTAAACGGATTTTTGTCTTTGCTTGAGCGGGTATAGAATCGACTGCAATTGGTTCGTCGGGAACAAAACACACAATTCAGAAATGTATAACACTTATCAAACGCACCCAACAGAAAAAGTTACAGATATTTCTGCGCGTGCAAGCGAGAGTGGTAGTGCTGATGGGCTTGAATTTTAATGTCCTTCAGCAAGAAGAAAATACAACAAGCTCAATAAACGTGCCAATGCATCTGACCTCGCGAGGTAGTCGCATTCTGCCCCCTTTCTGATTCCATGGTTAATGAGGAAAGCGTCGAGTGGTAGTTTACGTGTGGGATTATCGAAAATCGCGAAATTAGCAGAAGCACTAGCTGCCAAACACTAGCGCCATCGTGCCCATTATGCGAGTGTGTGGCGTTTCCTGGAAGCCTCCTATTCGTTGCCCCGATTGCTTTCTCTCATTATGAACTGAATTTTCCTTCGTGCCGTTCGCGTAATGCGTCTTTGCTGAGTAATGATGCAGGAGCAATCAAGGAATGCTCGAGTCAGTAACTTACCTGTCTTCTTTGTTCAAATTGTCGGTCCATTCTAGTTAAAGTTTAGGAGAAGTTCTGAAGTGGCAGTCGTTACTATCAGGCTGAGCGTTCTCCGAGTGGAATGGTAGCATATATGTGTAGGGTAGTAAATAGCAAAAAAAGAAGACAGAACTACATTCAAGTCTTTTAAAACTTTGACTCGCGAAATCTGAATTATTTAAGAGCTTGTGTCAAAGTACTAACAATAGTACAAGAAATTCAACTAAAATACCTATTTCACTTTAAAACGCATGAACATAATATTCAGAAGAACACCAACATCACTGCTGAATTAGGGCACAGTGCGTAAAGCCAAAGACGGGTGCTACATATGGTTTGAAAAAAGTAACTTCCTAATAAACTCAGCAGCGCCGGCGGAAAAAATTATGAATTTCTTATGGCAACTATGTTTGCACTTTATCACTTTCACTTGGAAATCGATCGATGCAGCGGCGCTTGCGGCTGTCCCGCTAACAAGCTGGCCCTCTGAGCTTCAACGCAACTTTCACCCAGCGACGGGAGGCGACAAACGCGTACGTTACCGGAGCCAGTCAACCATATGAAACGTAAACTCTTGCCGCGAACATAATTTCGGAGGAACTCTCCCAGAGAGTTCTTGCGTCACCAAAATTCGTGGAGCGACCGCACAAACAACAACTATATAGCTTCTCAACTCACTGTGTTATGCCTTCGTTTACGTCACGAGGAGCCACCGACACGTCTACTGCTGTTGAAAGCTTTCGCACCCAACAGGTTACTCCACCCTAGCACGACATCGAAGTTGAATGAGGTGACTACGCTTGCAACCTTCAATGTTTCATCTTCCGGCGGTCCACAGGAGGCCGAGACGGCTGAGCGGTAGGGTGATGCACCACTCTTTCAGACCGCTTCAAGCCAACCTAATTCCCTATGGCGCCGTCAGCGGTCGTTGCGTTGATACACCAAACGAACAATACAGAAAAGCCGCCCACAAATGAAGCGCTCCTAGCAACACCCGTTCGATTGTCGGTTCTTTCACCTCAAAACTCACCGAATACCACTCTTCGCGTGGTCTTGGCTTTGAGGCAACGAACCATCGACGAAATCGGTCATGTCTCTGGCGTGACTTCGTCAAGCATTAGTGCGCCCATCTTATACCACTAAAAATCAGAGATCTTCTCTCGTATGGGGCATCTGCTTTTACCTGCAACAGCAAGGAGCACACTTCGACCTAAATTACAGTGTAGTTTTTACCTTAAGCAACATGGACCCTGCACTTTGACCACTTTGACTTAAGTTATCCTGCTCTACGCACTAGCTTATTCTACAGCACAGCGTAATATGCGTACCTAATTATGCTGCTAAAAAAAAGGAGTTGCTGCTCTGATATAGATAAGTCCCCTTGTCGAAGCGCTGGCGTAAGCGGTATTCCTTGCTCCACCACGACTCATCAATACAATGATACCGAATAATACAACATAATGGCAGCCTTCACTTTTTTTCAGATATTTACTAGAAATGGTAAAAGCGTAACACCGGCGAGCAACTTTGGATAAAGGAAATTCGCAATCTTCAGAACGCCATTACGCCTGACCTATAAACCTCTGTCAATATATTCTTATTTCGACGTCAAATTGATCTCACTACAGGGCAGGGAAGCACCTTAGAAACAAAATGTTGAACAATAATGTCCCGTGATGCGCAAATTATTAAATAAAGAAGGCAGCTCTTTACTTTGCGTCTTTGGCAAGCTAACCATTACGTGAATGTACAATTTACAAGTTCGCAGTACACATTACAAAAAAAAACAAGTGAGCGTCCAACGTCGTGTCTTCGGATATTCTAAGCGGTTTACGGCACAACCCTGATTGGCTTTTCTCGTCTGCCGTGGGATAATAAGTTCAAGTAGAAATTCCGAACTCCCGCAAAGCCTATTTACCGCTTCGTACACTTCGGCCCCGAGCAACCGTGGTCCCCGAATGTAGTAGTGTAGCTGGTGATTCGTTGTGCGTTCTCGGACGGCGAGATCGTATTTCGTTGGCCGCTTGCCTGCGGCATAACCCGCGTTGCTTGGAACCGAATATAGCTCGCGGAAGCGAAATGCGTAGAGAGACAGGGTAAGCTTCACTTTCTGTCACAAATCACAAAGTTCATGATTGCTCAACTTTCAGACTATTCAAGAACTGCTGTGATCCATGGCCCAACATTATATAGCTATCAGTACAGCCGGTACTTTTGATGTCTATAAAACAACTATTTAGGATGTTTTTTTTTCCTCTTTTTATTTCAATTACGCACTGATGGCCCGTAACGTGTGCAAGATATTCTGAGGTCATTCCGGTTGGACTGAAGAATAGAACAGTTTCGCCTAGCTCGAAATGCGTGCGCCTGAAGCACCCCGGTTCAGATTTTAATCCCCTCCCCATCACTGTTTGGCACAAGGCGACCTTCTGTACAGTACTGGAACAAGCCACACTATTAATAATGCGTACTGTAATTACAGAGGTTTTCTACCCGCGCTGCAGTACCTCACGTTGACAGGTCTCCGGGACCGTACATACATATATATATATATATATATATATATATATATATATATATATATATATATATATATATATATATATATATATATATATATATATATATATATATACAATTGTTGCTCAACTTCATATGTGTCCCGGCGGCCGCATTTCGATGGGGGCGAAATGCGAAAACACCCGTGTGCTTAGATTTAGGTGCACGTTAAAGAACCCCAGGTGGTCAAAATTTCCGGAGTCCTCCACTACGGCGTGCCTCATAATCAGAAAGTGGTTTTGGCACGTAAAACCCCAAATATTATTATTATTATTAACTTCATATGTGAGCGCAACTAGCGCTCTTCTCTCTCTCTCTCTCTCTCTGCCCTTCTCCCTCTTTTCACCCCTTTATCCCTTTTTATCATCTACAGGGTAGCAAACTGGACGGGCGTGACCATGACAAGAACTTTATTAGAGTGTCCTGAGTAACTTGATTGGATGGGCTTCTGGTTGACCACCTTGCGTTTTTCCTCTTATCTATTGTTAAGGACTGAGAAAACGGTGCATAACTGCATTTTTCTATAACAACAGAACTTTCTCATAGCTTCTGCGATCCATTTATGACATTGTATTACTCTTTCTTTAATAATTGTTAAAAATTTATATTGGCGCATTATGTGTGTTGCGATTTAACTAGTCTCTAGTTACTATCAGCTCTTGAAATTTTATGTAGAAAGTGTTTTGTGTGCGCGGTTTAGAGCCTCAGACGGTGAATCAGTGCGTCAAAGGCTCTGCTTGTATTTAATGTGGACGGGATATTCAACTGAAGTAATAAGTCAATGTGACATAAATCTAAAGATTTCGCGTTCTGATCAAACCATGTCACTTTGCAACCACGGACTGATATCTGTCTTAGTATGCGGCGCAATCCGGCTTGTGTTGGAGGGAGACCATGTGTGGCATTATTAACATGCGCTTGTCTAGCTGCCTTATCTGCTGCAACATTCCCAGGGATATTACAGTGGCCAAGTACCCATCGGAACATTATTGTGTGATTTTGTTCACTTGCTTTAGTGAGTTCCTTAAATATCTCGTTTGCTAGCGCCATGTTTGGCGAATTGCTAAGTCACTATTAAGTGAAGACAAAGCTGCCTGCGAGTCACAAAAGAGGACCCATTGTTTCCTTTGTTTCATTTAATTTATGTAGCGTAACAAAGACAGTATTGCAAAAAGCTCTGCTGTTGTTCATGACGTCGTGTGAGATAGTTTAAACGATTGTATTTGGTTCCATGCTGGAATGACAAAGGCAGCTGTAGAAGAATTTCTTTGGCAAGAACCATCTGCATACGGTTGAATATGGTCAGTGTATCGAAGGTATATTTTGTATAATGCCAGTTGTTGTACTGCTAGCACAAACATATCTCGTTTGCGAATAATTCCTTCAACTGAAAGTTAAATTTATGGATCTACGAGTCACCATGGAGGGTAAAAGATATTTGAGAACCAAAATTCGCTATGCGGTACTAGATCTTTGTGCATCTGAATCACCAAATTGATGTTCGCCCTGTGTCTCCCAATTAGTGCACCTGCTAGTGGGTGCCTTTTGTGCTGCACTGAAACACGAAAGTAGTATCGACAGGTTTCAACCAGCCTCATAATAGGAAATGGATGATGACGTGCCTCTGCAATTACCAAGGAACTTGAGGTTGCTCGAGGAACGCCTAAGCATACTCTAAAGCTCCTAGCTATTAGTCGTTAGAGTCTCTCTTCAGATGAACGGGATATTCCATGCAGAATAGGTGAATAATGTGCTATCTTTTGTTTTATAAGTGCATTATGTACTTATAGTAAGGATGAAACTGACCCTCCTGATGCCATGCCTGCTACGCGGTGAAGAACATTTATAATGAGTTTATTTGTTCGTCGAGGGTTTTGATGTGAGAATTACATGAAAGTATGTACGACCTACTCGCCCAACAACGTGCTCTCCTGAATTACAAGAAAGTGGCCTGTCTAGTATAACCCCCCAAAATTTGTGTTGTTTCATTATGTGTAGAGGTTGTCCCTCGAGGAACAGCTGAAAATCCTTTAGATGTCCTCTGGTGAAAAGCAACACAGCCGTCTTATTGTAAGACAGCACCATTCATCTTTCCTTTAGGAATTTGTCCACAATGTTTAGGCCCTCCTGCAAAGTTGATTGAACAAGGATGGTACTTGAACCAGACGCCCAAATACAAACATCATCCGTATATATAGAGTAGGGTAGTGCAGGTGGGAATTTCCGCAGTAAATCCACCATCACACAATTAAAGAGAAACGGACTTGAGACACTGCCTTGTGAGACTCCTTGTATAATATAATGAGATGAACTTTTTCCTTCGCTTTTTTGAATAAATATTGACCTGCCATTCCAGACATTCGATATCCACCGAAGTGCCCTTCCAGAGGCTCCCAGTTCTAGCAGGCCACATTGTATATGAGCATGGCTGACGGTGCCCAAGGCTCATTTAATGTCTAAAAAACCCTATCATGACATTTCCCCTAGCTCGTAGGTGTTCAAGATACGCAACGATAACCAAAATTGCATCCATGGTGCATCGCCTCCTTCTAAATCCTGTCATGTGATCGGGAAGTGCTTCTGTTTGCTCACACCACCATTGTAGGCTAGTGTCAATCATTTTCTCCATGACCTTGCATAAACAGCTCGTCAGACTCACGGGACGAAAAGACTCAAGAGGAAGAGGTGTTTTGCCAGGCTTTAATATAGGTATCACACGTGCCGTTTTCCAAGAGTCAGGGACAGACTCGTTTTTCCACAAGTCATTGAGTAATTCCAAAAGCGCCAATCGACCATTCGGTCCCATATTTTGACACATACCGTATGTAGTGAAACCTGGGCCTGCAGCAATCTCTGTCTTACAAGACGCAAGTGCAGATATAGGTTCATAATTGGAAATCCGTAGTTGAATAGTACATGCTGCGACTGAAAGCACACAAGAACTTTTTGTTTTACCTTTTCAACACAACTTTGAAACTCAGAACTAGTAATAGATAGGCTTGTTCTGTTTATAACTTTGCAGAATTCCTCAGCAATCACTAATTTGAAGTATCCTTGGCTATTGCGAGAACACGAAATGGTTGTGTTTGAACAACAGGGCCGCTCAATACACAAACAGTCATCCATATTCGTGGAACTGGGGTCAGGGGAAACAACGTATCGCAAAATTCACACCATCCTTTTTTTCCCTAACTTTCGTAGTCGTCTCCGCATGACTGAGTGGATTTTCTGCGAATTCCTATATGCTTCTATATTTCCACTCGGACGATAAGCTCTTTCTGCTCTTCTTCGTACAGCTCTCAAATGTTCATATTCTCCATCAACTTATGTGTAGTCGTCAGGAAGGGACACTTGTTTCGTACACATTTTCATTGTTTCTTTTGTCGTTGATGTGAGCATTTCTACGTCAGCTTCACAATCCACTCGTCTGGACAAGTGTTGACGAAAGATCTGCCAGTTTGCTGCACCTACGTATCTTCGTTTTGCAGTACTTTTTAAAGGCGGATGTGATATAAAAATTAGGAAGTGATCGCTTCCACGTGTTTCTACGTCTGTCTTCCGCCCATCGTCGGTAACAAGATCATTAGAGCGCAGTGTTACGTCTATGCAACTGGCGTAACGATATCCCCGAATTTATGTGACAGATCCATCCAATACTGGCAGATTGCATCTTTCTGCGGCACATTGAACGATATTCTCGCGGGTATCACAGTGATTACTCCCCTAAGTTACGTTTTGTGCGTTAAAGTCCCCACATATGATATCCTGTGACATATCCTGTGACGCTAAAAATATTTACCAAATTATCAATCGTAATACGTCTCAATGCTTGCAGGTATATGCTTACGACTGTTACACATACTTTTGCGAGATATACTTTGCAGGCTACATATTCAGGAAAATCTGAACTGCTTGATTTAATGAGGTGAGAGGGCAAATCTTTTCGAACGCAGAGCATTGTTCTACTGTTTCCACTTGCACGAGGGGATTTATATATTGTGTAACTAGCAAGGCGGAAGTCATCACGTACTCCAGACCCTTGTATACACAGCACAGGGAAGCTGTATTGTGCAACTAATATGCGAAAATCAGCATATCTCGATCGAAGGCGATTAGCGTTCCACTGGAATATTGCGACATTTTCGTAACGCCTGTTCAGGATTACCATCCGGCAGCACTGATGTGTACAACTGGCTGATTAATGGCTCCATAGACAACAGTGAATTTACCTCTGGAAGCTTGTTCGCCTGAGGTAGAGCTGTGGCAATTGCTCGAACTGCACCAAACAGCATGGGTAGAATAATCTGTGGCGCGTTGTTATCCTGGAATGCTGAGGTTCCAGTCGCCGTCTGCGGTGATCACTGAGGGGTGTTCCGATAAGACCGCTCAGGTTGTCGCTGATATTGTTGTGATGTGTGGCCTTCCGTTGCCGTAGCAGAATGATGACTCCGCTGTCTTTGAAACCCTTGCGCGGCTTGCTGCTTTAATGCCAACGAATATGATAGTTCTTTTGAGTTTTGTTCAGTTGCTGTATGGATGGATGAAAAACTTTATTAGGGTCCTTTAGGGCGCGCCCTAGCGCGCAGCGGGCCGCTCCCACGTCGGGACAGAGAGGCCGAGCCTCTCCGCTGCGTCGCGGGCCCGTTGGACAGCCCATAACTGTTCTTCGAGGTTGGGGCTGTGTAGTACAGCATCCCAGCGTGAAGAAGTGTTACTTTCATCGCCGCGTAACGCGGGGCATCGCCAGAGCATGTGAGGTAAGTTCGCCAAGTCATTTCATAGTGCACATGCATTTGTCGTCTGAATTTCGGGGTACATCTTGTGAAGAAGTAGGGAGTTTGGGTATGCCCCCGTCTGTAGAAGCCTTAGTGTCAAAGCCTGAGGTCTATTGAGTTTGCAATGTGGGAGGGGGTAAATCCTCCGAGCCAAGTAAAAGTGCTTTCATGATTTACGCTAACTACAGCGAAGGCCTGTCCGTCGGCGTAGCGCGCTGCGTCTACAAAACTGTTCTGCGAAGCCCGTTCACGAGCCTTTTCCAGGAGAGCCTTCGCGCGCGCCCGACGTCTTCCCACGTTGTGTTCTGGATGGACGTTTCGTGGGATAGTTGCTGTAAGCTGGCGATTATTCGCAGTTGCTGCAAGCTGGCGATTATTCGCTGGGCTCACTGCATCAAGACTCGGAAGGGGCTCTTTGTGTCGTGGGTGCTTCCCATGAGACAGAGAGACAGAAGAAAGGGGAAAGGCAGGGAGGTTAACCAGAGGAGAAGATCCGGTTTACTAGCCTACGCTGGGGAGCAAACCGTAGCATGGATGAGGCCTTGTTCTGTGGACATCCTGAGAAAGAAGCCGTATGATTACCCTCATAATTTGCACATTTAGGCTCTCTCACAGACTTACATTCAGCATACTCATGGTTTTCGGAGCAGATTTTAAATCAACATGTTCCAGCACAGTTTTTTGCCAGGTGTCCAAACCTCTGACAGTTATAATACCACAAGGCAAGACCAAGGTATTCTTCCACCGGGTGGCTGGTGAAGCCCAAGTGGATTCTCTGAGCCATTGGCTTGTCATCTCTGAAGTGAAGGATTACACTATGCAAATAGCGCGACTAAACTGTACCATCCTGCAGACGGTAGTATCTTGCTTGTCGGCGGACTCATATTACTCCAAAATCTTTCAAAAACTCGAGCAGTTGCCCTTCAGTATACTAAAGTGGCACGTGACGAATCTTTCCTACTTTTAGAGTGTACAACTGCGAGCGGTCAAACTAAAAGAATGAAAAGCACGACTCAAGTGGTTCTTGGCGCACGCGGGCGACGCGTCGGGACGCAATGAGAACCATAATGAGACGGCACACGCAGCGGCACGAGCGCTAACCAACCGCGCCCCGGCGACAGACCGTCCGACGTGGTTCGGAACCAAGGACCGCATGACGGATTACAGTGAAATCACGAAGGCCTACCGCCTGGCTCGCAGGACTCTCCCACTCCCGCACCCGAAACTGAGTCGAGCGGAGGTGGTAGTACTGAGACAGCTCCACACCGGATCGCTACCGAGCCCGAGACTGATGAACCGTATGTACCCCGACACATATCCGACAGATATGTGCAGAGTCTGCCGGAGGGAGACTGCACGCACATCTTGTGGGACTGCGTCAAATATCCAGAAGATTCAAAATCAAGAACACTCCCACCGTGGCTCGAGGCAGCCGCGAAGAGCTACGACCGAGACGATCAGCTCTGGGCCGTCCAGCAGGTCCTCGAGGCGCTCGAAAGGCACGGACCCAGCGAGCCGGCAACGGCGAGCGGAGACCCGCGCCGAGTAACGGCGACTTCGAGGATGACGTAGGCCCTCGTCGGGGCGTGCGCGCGCCCAACTGCAGGCCTAAATAAAGTTGTCTCCAATCCAATCCAATAGAGTGTACAAATCCGGTATGTAGGGCATAACTCTTAGTCTTGCGACATCGTGCAGTAAAAGCAGGTTTTTCGCAGATGCTACTGAGGTAACACTCACTGAAAAACTGCCGTCTCTGTTTACTCGGAACGTTCGAAATTTTTTACTTTGCCGTCGAGACAATTTCTGATGCAGCATGATTTTTGGATTCACTTGCCCAAAAATTGTGTCCTTCTTCGGATGGTTGGAACACCACCGAGATTCCTTCACTTCTTTTCTTTTTGTAGGTCACGAATTTGAAAGGGTCTTCATCACACTCAATGGCTTCATAATCGCTTAGACCATAGTTTGAAGTACTGTCGTTCTCCTGATTAGGTGTCTCATCAAGACGAGGCCTCTTGCTCTCACCTTCGCTGGCTTCCACCGTGGTCGCCAGAAGCGGGCCATCAGGGCCTTGATGTTCAAGGACTAGCCGTGCCGGCTTGATGATTTCGTGCACAGGGTGTGTGTTGGCAGATTCTTGGACGCATTCCTGCGATGCAATTATGTGTCTGAAAACACACTGGCGGTCATAGGTCTCGTGCCACCGTTCTCGGCTGCCTACCTCCGTAGCGGTTGGAGACGCTCCGAGGAAAAAGGCAAAGAAGGCTTCGTACCTGGCTTCAATGGGCTCGTAGGTCGTTATACTTCTTCTCCACACACAATGTAATGGCACAATGTAAACAAACTAGTTAAAATTGAAGTAAAAGGCGAGTAGAAAGCAACAGCTAGGGCCACCGTCTCGGATAACTTTCTACCGGCATTATTAGAGTGCACTCTGGTGCTACGATCGCTCAGATACTGACGGAATAATTGGAAGTACATGGACATGACAAGTCTTCATGCTCGCGGCTTCAGATATTCTTGTGGTTTTATTTATGGGTGCTTTATCTGCGTTTTTATCGCCAGAATTTTCAAGCAGTCTCATATTTCTAAGCGCATAAAGTCAATTAAACTGCTCGTATGCATAAGCGCGACAGATTACTTCACATATAACGAATATTTTGTTGAACATGATCAACTCTCCAAGTGAAAACCTTCTTTGAAGACAGGAGGATGAAATTCAGGCAATTCCATCTACTGCCCATCATTCCTATGATGTATGAATCACCACGCTTGCCACTCACGTAGGCACTAGCGACACAATTTCATCTGACATTTCTGATAGAAAGCGTTGTGCTATTTATAATCAACGATAGTAATAGCCAGCTATTCGGCAATATATTGCCTGTTGCAAAGTGAAACCAGGGAGAGAGCCAGTGGCAAGGAGGTGGTTGAAACTAGCATGTGGCGGTTTTGTAGCGCGTCGGTTATCCTATAGTGAAAATGTGTGTTACCATTCTATGCAATGCCTGCTGTCTCTTGCAGTTACGCTTTATCTCAACAAAGAAGCCGGCGCCATCGCCAAAGAACGCTGCCGCAAGAAGCTGTGAGGAGCACGTTCACTAATGCTAAGTAGGTGCGCATCCAAGAAGAGCGTTTCCTCGACCACGGCTGCAATTAGGTTACCTCGGCAACAGAAGAGCAGCTATTAGCCTAGGACGTGTTTTCGCTTCCTCGATTGTCAGAAACGAGTACGAAGAAACAGCGGATTTCTCGAAACTCGGCTCGACAGCCGAGGAGAGATGAAGTAATGGGCGGAATTCTACCGCGGTTCTTCGCGCATATTTTGCGTACTTCGGCTTAGACGTGGCGTCATCTATGCGTAGTGTTTGATTAGCGCTTAAGTGTAGAAATCTACATTAGAGATGGCGACATAATGAGAACACGGTTTTTGTGCTGCCCGTCAGGGCATTCTCAGTGCGTGGCTACATACTGTATGGAGGGTTTTCTTTTTCGTTCTTTTTTTCTTTTTCGTTTTTTTTTGCAAGTCTTCGTATAGTTCCTCCAAAACATTTATTTATTTATTTTTAATTCTTTGTGTAAGCACCTATGTGACCAATGACCAAGTCATTAAACTCAAGTTTTCTAGCGGATGAAATCAGCCGTATGTGGTTAATAGCTGTGTTGAAAAAATTATCGCCGAACTCATCTCGCGATGACCGTCGAGGGAAATGCCAATAACAATCCATCAATGTAGAGATAGACCGTGTTCCTGAAGTTACGTTTATTTAGCACGTGCAATGGCGATTCTGAGAGTTTCGCTACTTCGGCTATATGCCACATACTCCGGTATTGTTTCATTTTGCAACGGCACTCGCGTTTCGAGGTCTCCCATGAGCATGGAGGCATGACGACGACCGTATGACGCCGAGGTAGGGGCGATGAAATGACGAATAAATGATATTGATTGAACGATGAAGGCGTATAACGAATAGGACTTGACGACAATGAGATGTAGATTCCTAAATTATAGCGATTGAATAACGACGAGAATGGGACGACAGCGACATAAGGGCAATGAGATGACGACGACTGTATGACAAGGACGGTGGTATGACGACAACCGGATGAAGGGGCGGGAATGACTGTGACGACACGACCACGACGTCATGACGACGACGATATATGACAACGATTGCATGACAGCGTCTGTGTGACGACCAGACGATTTTATTTGTTTGTTCATTCATACTATACTGCAAGCCTTGATGTGACCCGAGCAGGAGGTGCATAGAAACAGTGATAACGCATAATAACATGAGCAAGTGTAAATTTACAGTGCACAGAATGCCAACTGTTTGATGTAGTAGTTCTGCGGAAACCCGCAAGGTGGAGAGAAGTAATTTAATACGGGCTTACTACAAAGGAAACCCGTATGGGTTTCCTTTGTAGCATTTGCTACGAACGGATGGATGTCCGATTTTCCCCTTTATTAGAATACCAGCTCTGTGCATCAACTGCGATAACACAGCACGGTAACGAAACACTCGCTCATGTAATCAAGGAATTCCCAAAACAAATAAAGCGAAAAATATACGCAGAAATGAACTATCGATATAGTTTAAGCGAAGTAAAGGAACAATGGTACAAAAAATCAACTTGGGTAATTCACAAGAGAGGCAATGATGTCAATAATTCTGATTTTTTTCTGGAATGTCCAAAACTTTCGTGGCGCGGTGCAAAGGAAATTGGGCGACGATGGCATTAAAACGGCTGCAAAATTCCGATTGAATGACGACATCATGATTACGACGGACGGATGGACGGACGGACGGTAAAACACTATTTGGTTTGCGCATACAATCTCATCACACAAGGTTCAGCGAGACCATACAGAATAGATAGAAACAACCGCAGAATTCAAGTAACTTGCAAATCATGCAGGCGCGTCTTTCACTGAGCGATAGCCTTAAGTTGTTAGCGGGTGAAACGCAGTCCCAGAGAAAAGAATAAGTACACGTGTCAACACTGTGTAAATATTTTCAGTGGAAAGACAAATCAAAAGAACACGGACTGCAGATGAAACTTTATACATAAAACTCCACGAACAGGGACGTTAAGATTAGCGGGATGAGAACACTATGCTGGAAAGAACATTGACTAGAGTAACTTGTACGAGTTAATCTAATGTTTGGATGTGAATTGTCACAGAAAAAGATGAAGCGACTAACTACATGTCGCAGAAAAGGATGCACTAAACCAAGCCTGCCTGCATATCGAGTCCCCAAAACTCAACTTATACCTTCACATGGCTGGCCTGGCGATATCACCTTTGCGTCATTTCAGTTAATGAGAGTTAGCCTCTAGACAATTTATTTTCAGCATGTCGCCGTTTCAAAGTTCAAAGAAACGATTGCTGGAACAACTAGTGCGTAACGTCACTTGCCGTTGACTCTCTCTGTGGTTCTTTCCTTTGGTGCTTCCGAACTTTAGCCACAGGAACATTTGTGATGTCCTCTGCAATCTGCTGCGGGACACAAAAAAGAATTCATGCTAAAATTTTCCGTGTCGTTTTTCTTTTGTAATTAACATTTTTATATTGTGTAATATACAGATACAGTAGCTTTTATATCTATATCAGGTAAATTTTAATTTTCATAAGTACCAATTACCAGCTTTGATTGAAATTATATTCCTAAAGAAGTATTATTTCTCTAACTTTTGGACCACCCGATTCATGACCAAAGTGGGTTTCGCCACGTCACTGCGGAGCAACAACAACATACAAGCCTAAACAAGATCGTGTCCTCTATACAACTGTTCTTGTACTAATATACTTATCAATAAAATTGAAACTGCATTGAAATTGAATTGAATGCAATCTCGCCTCGTAAGTTCAAAGGTCGGCAACCATACAAAGGTAGCAAACGTTCTCTGGAGACGTTCAATTGAAGTCCGTGCACTGCGAAGAATCTGCCATGCATAGTATAATCTGTGGCCTAGAACAGGTTACAGGCCGTTGTACTCCCAAATATAGAAAGGTGGTGTGGAACAAAAGTATGAGCAAGACATTGTAGTGCCAGTCCCCGTTCTCGCCAGTAATGTACGTTAAGCTTATGCATACGTATACATAAAACCTTACCGGTTATATAGCCTGGCTGTGTTAAAAAGTAGAAAGTGGGGGGCTGTTAAGTACTAGTTTCCCCAGGATAGTGTCCCTGTGTCGGCACAGAACTATCATCATCAGTATTGGCTCCAGGGTCGTCGTCTTCCACAGCTGGCTCGTTGGCGCCCCTCGGCGCTACCACGCGAACGCGCTCGTGCCACTGCTCCGGCGTTCCCAAGACATGACCAATTTTACAGACAATTACCGCGAAGCTGTTAAGGGCTAGTGCCCCCAGGATAGTGTACATGTGTAGACACAAAACTCTCCATACATGGGCCGATCCCGAAAATAGTGCAATAGCGGGCCGACCCGCGGCGGAGGTTAAACAGGCGTTAAGTACTCCCCATATGTAGGCCGATCCTTAAGGTAGTGCAGTGCCGGGGCGAGCCTCGGTGGAGGTGCAGTTCACCATTAAGGGGCCCAACTACACAGCTTCGCTGATCATACATCTTCACAGAGTGGAAGGGCACCGAGTTTTCGTGTCTTCTGTAATTTGCCATATTTACCCGTAGACGATAGAGCATTGTTTTATCAGTTTTAAACAAACGATATGGTTTTACGACATGCTACATGGGACTTCGACGAAATAACTTTGACTTGAATTCTCATACCGTTGGATATTTGATTGTGCTCGATGAAGGTGACGCGTCCTTTGATATGTTTCCACTCATTGGACTGCGCAGTTTATGGAGGACAAGAATGTTCGACGGCAATGCTAGGTTCATTCTTTCTTCGTCAATACAGTTTAGTCTGACGACTTTTCATCTGAAGGCACGAAGCAAGAATTATTGCTGAGGCGAAACAGCGCTAGCTCGGGAATCCAAATAAATTCACAGGGTCGGGCACGGCGCCGCCGCGCCCTCTGTCGTGAGTCGCCTCACAGAGAAGCCGAAGCGCGCACGGCGCGCTCTCCGAAGAGGCTCGCCGATTCAAGGCCGTTCGGTGACGGTTCACCACTAGCGCTTTTACGCACGAATTGGTGCGCTTCTTGCGCCACTTCGCCGGCTCCACATGCTTTGAAAAATTAAGGGAAAAAAATGCGTCACTTACAGAGCAATTATCTGCATGATGTATTTTTTTAGAAAAAAAATGTATAATGTATGTTTTTTTTTATATACACGGGAGATGTAAAAGTAGGTACGACTTGTTCCAACGAATGACGACAGTTACCCTCTGTGCCATTAGTTCATATTTATATTGTTCTTCCAACTTCTTCCCCGCCGCGCCTTATATAGATGATTGAAAGTGTAGCGCCTACCGACGCTGCAACGTCGATGCAACGGGCGGCTCATTGGCCGCCGTCACGACTTCCTTTAAAATCATCGTTGATGACAATTGCTAGGAGCCGCTAAATCCTGCTATAGTATCGCTTCAGGTGTCTGACTATACGTAGGACGCTGGTGTGAAACAAACTGCGCGGAATGCACTATGCCTAGTTCTGTATCCTGTGGGCTAGTGAATGCGAGCTAGTGATCTGTGGCGGCGTCGGCAGACGTCGTCTGCTCCGGGATTACTACTAATAGCTCATTTCGAGCGCAGTATGGCATGTAATCAGCTCAGTATTCATCAATAGCTGCTGTTAAATGTCCGCCATTCATTGACGTTACAGAATGAAGCACTACCTATTGTAGTGCTTTCAAGCGGTGTGAAGGAGACACTCGAAGCGGGAAAATCTCGCCACTAAATGAGGACCGCAGCGTAGGAGGGAATTTAAACTCTCGTTTTCAGCTCGCTTCGGCGCTCCCGAAGCAGCCGATGCGGCCGCTATGTCCACGTCATCCCTAATAGCACGTCACGCCGACGGTGGCGCCAGCTTTTCCAGTGGTGGAGCTAGAGGACAATAGCAGTTAGGCTTGTGGCTTATGCCCGCAATGTATTAGCACTATGACCTGATACATTCGTTACGAAAGAGGGCAGCTCGGTAGGCTAATTTCTGTATTTTTATCTTGTATCTAATAAATATTGACATTGTTCTCACCATGGAGGTGTACTTTCTAACACCACATGTCGGCATTAAAAGACAATGAGACAACACATAAATAAATCGTGAGAAGCATGACGATGGCAAAACGTAAACAGGTGATTCCGATTTTTTTATTATCGCTTTAACAGCAATGACATCGAACTCTACATGACCTCTGACCGAATTTACCTCATGCAAATAGCCAAAATATTGCCACCATATTTTTTGGTCATGATCACCAGTCTCAGTCGCAACCTAACGTCGTTATCACTAGGATGGACCAGTTATTAGAACTGAATGATAAGAACAGAACGAGAGTTGAACGAACGCAATCGATTCACCACTACATATCTGGTATCCTTCTCTATTTATGCATTTCCGTGTTTCTGCGTTAACAAAACATGCGCAATCAGCATCAGATGTGGTAGTTTCTACGATTTCAATCGTTTCCAGTTTCGGCTTTCGTTTAGTAATAATTGCCACGTCAACGTGGGCTTCTTAACCTATCATTCACCTGTGTGTCGTGCTTTTTTTTGTTACTTTGTCGCTGTTTGAAGTGAGCGAATTGAGCATACATAAGGCCTTTCCTTGCTAGGGCAGGGAAATGATCCCTGCATTCTTCTATGCCACCGAGGCCTTTCCCGATTCGCAAGCTGCAATGAACAGCTCAAGGAGGACCAGCTCATGCGATTTCGCTAGCCTACGCAGCTGTTGTGTCGTAAATCGAGTATTTGATTATTGTGATTATTGGTTTGAACGTACTCAGTACCTACCGCATCTCGTCTTCCTGATTGTGCCCATGCAGCGAGTATTCCTTGTACTGCACTTGCACGCAGGGTGTCGAACCGAACCGGAACTCAACCTAAAAAGCTTAGCTGAATTTTCAACTGAACCGGGACTGAACATAAATGTCATTTTTCTGCCATGTTGCAACAAAACCCGAACCAGTACTTACTGGAAGAACCGTTCCGAACATGTTCGACAAAGAGTTCACAAGGCGCTGTGGGCGCTCCCCTGAGGCACGTCAGAGGTGAAACGCTGCACAAAGGCTCGAAGCCTGCCGTAGACTGGAAGCGATTCCCACGCTACAGACAAAGAGGCTCCCTATCGCCTATCATTTTTATATTGTGTCCCGATGACCTCTTGCGACGCATCGTGGCACGTCGACTAATAAAAATCGGGCCCCTCGGTAAACCCCCCTTCCTCCTCGTTCATTACATAGCGAGGGTCTCGAATCCGGCAACATTCATGCCTTCCGGTAGCATGTGTGGGTTTATTGACCGGTTGCCTTCACCCAAAAAGATCACGTTCTCGTGACGCCTGCAGCAGAAAGAATGTTCCATGTCCGCTGCCAAGGTCTGTGAGTAGTGGCTAACACTCCCAAGGTTTACTAGGAAACATAAATACGCAAGAAAGTGTATGGGAAGACGGCGCCGGCGGTAACACAATTGGTAGAGCATCGCACGCGAATTGCGAAGGTTGTGGGATCGACCATACCGGCGGCAAGTTGTTTTTTCATCCACTTTCATTTCTACTTATTTATCGTTTCTGTGTTTTATTTATTAGGCACAAGTAATTTCCCCTACGTTGTCCTTGGTGCCAGTGTTTGTTGGCTTCTTGTGATCTGACCAATAAAAATCGGTCCCCTCGGTTAACCCCCCTTTCTTCTCGTTCAAGTATGCACACAGTAAGCCAGTGCTCAACAGCAGAAAGAAGATCCCATGAAGAACTGTTCCGAAAAGCGAGTGCCCTTTAAAGACATTTAGTTAATCACGTTAGTTACATGGTCGTTCTTTTGAACTGGTGCTGCGCCCCGTCATCATACAGCTTTATGCAGCTTTTTAGACAGTATATGACAGTCATAATATCTCCTGATTACCTAACAAGCCATGGCCACGCAAAGAGGTATTTATTCACACAGCGTTCTTTTCTTTTTACAGGGCTCTTATATTACACAGGGCTCTTATATATATACATAATATATACAGGGCTCTTATATTATTATATATTATATTATATTATTATATACAGGGCTCTTATATTACATATCCCGAGGCCTGCGACAGTAGAGACCACCTGCTTACGCAGCGGTATTATATTCGAAACAACGCATCCTCGCATTCATGCAATCTCTTACGTAACCCCGTCCGCCTCGTCAAGATAGCTTACACTCCAGGCTTCGTAGCAATCATCGATTAAATACTGTGTAGGCCGTGTAGGTTCATCTCAGTCTCGTCCAGTGTTGGTGCTCCCGTAGCCATCCTTCTGAGCGTGGGACGGTATGTCTGCGCAGCTTTCCTCGAAATTAGGTTCGTCTCAAGTAAAAACATTGGACATAGGTCGCCAGACGTGCTGACAGCGACACTCTTGCCGAACATCAGTCTCCGCTGTGCTCATGGTCATGACATTGCCCAACGATATCCTCTCGCTCTGAGCAAACATAAGACCTCCAGAAAATCTACATCGACAGCAGGGGAGAAAATACTTTATTGGCAGTGAGAAAGGCCACGATGAAGATTGCGACAACACAAGCCTCTGAGGAGTAAACAACCAAAAAAAAATTGAAGCTCATGTTAGAGCAATCCTCTTGTGTGCGAACATATCGTTGTTCTCAGAATATCAAATTGAGACATGCAAGGTTCAGAGACCTAAGGAGTTTGACTTATAATCTCTTCCTTTGATTGTAACGCCCGTGCATTAACTTGAAAACTCGCTCGTTCTTATCGCTGTCATTGCTGCTCAAAGAGAGGCATTATTGTTCTAAACTAGTTTCCAAGAAAGTTCTTTCACCAGCATCAGCGCAACTGAAATTTACCTGGTGGCTAAGAAAGGTAAACGCAGTCTAGGTTGACAGAGGACTGCACAAAGGGATGGGATTGGGAAGTTTGCAGGCACAGCATGCTGTCGGCAGAAGCAGGAAAATTGTAACTGGATACCGCTAGGATTGGCCTCAGTGGGTGATGGCGATATATTATTTCTGAGTAATCTTATTGACAATATAGTCGTTCAGGTGAGTAAATGACATCATTCGATCTTTTTCATGAAGAAAACGGGAGCAGAATATGAACCCGTACGCATGAAAAAAGTGCTACCTTTGAGCTTTAAGCATGTTGCCACAAGAAAGTGTTGCTTTGAGCGTGAATAATAATCTGGGCATATTTACCTCTTGTGTTTTAAGAACATCCAGAGCATATCGGTCTGACGATTCACAACAAATAAAGACTATTATACGGGAGCTATCGCGGACATAGCTGCTTGTCCGGCCTTTAAAAATACCCCATTATAAGCAGGTTTCAGTGCACTACTTGGGTATGCCTTTCTTTTGCATGTAGTTAGGTTACCGAATACTCCACGAAGCCACCAATGGCGGAATTGCTAATCACATCTTCTAGCTGATGCATACTTATAGTAATGACGCGTTAACAAACATCGGGGATGCTTGAATGTATTAGAAAGCAAACCACGTCACCGTCTACAACGTCACATCCCAACCGCGTACCACCAGTGCAACTTGTGCCACATGCGTCAGAGCGCAGTTACGTAGGCATGAACGTATCCCACACAAATAATAAGAACATTTATCATTGAGTATACCCGACCTTGAACTCACGAAATGAAATTGGGTTTGGCGACTCAGTGAGGTAAAGGTGGTGTCACTAGCAACCACTGGAAGTAGAGGCGAGGCTTCCTAAATTGTAATACTCGTGAGATGAGACTGAATAAAGTGCGGTTGACAAATTCGTAGGATGTCGAGCCTTGCCAGGTCGTTTGCCTGCTTTTGATTAAGAAACTCGCTCTACGGTTACCTCCAGACGTCATTGGAAAGTCCTCGCATGCTCGTTTGGGGTACTCAGCGCCGCTGCTGCAGCGCCACGAGTGCAGAAGGTAAGGGCAGAGGCTACAGCTATACTCCAAGAATGTGGTCTTTGAAAACAATCGACTGTCAGCTATGCTGTGCCCGTTTTTCTCTTAATTGTGAAGCCCGATACGTTTCTATTGCGCCGTAATCCATAACTATCAGTTCGTATTCCGCAAGACAGCATTGTCATCATCTCAGCAGTCATGTCACTGAGCCATGATATACTAACTTTCATAATAATTCCGCTCCTCATCTTGTATGGATACGCACATACCAAAATAGCACTGCTTGTAAGCAAACGCGGTCTTCCCAGAACGCCTATTCTTGCGGACGAAACTGACAGGGCTGCTTGCGAAAGTACACGCCTTCTTACGGTACTGGTGCTCGAGAGCAGACATGTGCAAATAGCCTCCTTCCAAGCTTCAACCCTGTTTGCTCCCAACGACACACAGCAGGGTGACCAGTGAGTACCTACAGCTAGGGCCTCTGACAATCGCAAATAAACCTTCTGACACCTGCAAGTGCCAGCGGTCTATCAACCGAGAAACTTTCCTGCTGTCTAGAGTTTGCCTGACATACCGTTGGCCTCGGGGCTTTTACATGAAAGCGCACTCTGAAGAGTTATATAACGAAGTTAACGAATCGCTGACGTTGTCAGCACCTTCTGCTTGAAGATGACAGTGATTATATTTTGTCTATCACCTGTTGCGCACTTCCTGTGTGTCTGCTTCAGTGCTTGTGCTGTGGTGTAGCAGAGTCACTAGCTTTTGTATCAGGCGCATTGGCAGTCTGTTTTCTTAGAACTAAGACACGCAGTGCCGCGCTGATCGAGCTGGCCGGTATAGAGATAGCGGCGCGCGTCTTACGCGATTGACGTTTTCCTTTTATGCAAGGTCAAGTTAACTTTGCACTTTGACAAGAAACTGGCCAAGTAAGCTAAACCTTTCTGTAGCTGCAGAGCCTATGAACATGTGATAATACTGAGCGAAACTGTAAAATACGTTACCGGGCAGAATCGGTTTTTCTCGAGGTCTACTGCACACTTCCGTTTCACGGCAACAACGTTATACTGCCCGACATGGTGCAACCAACACGCAGGACAGCGCACACATATCATATTGGCTTATGCGTGTGGCTGTCTGTACTGCCACTACAAATACGACGGGCATTTGCTCTGTTGTCCAAGGAATGACGCAATAAAACAACAAATGCTGCCTAAATATCCTCACCGCCACAAGTATAAGCCTTCAAGCGCATTGTTTCTTCAATGAATCGAATTGATTTGTTTAGGTATTTCTCCCATTTACCTACTGAGACTTTTCCGCTGTGGGTACTTGCGACTTATGTTTTCCAAAGTGTTGAAGTACTTCTGCGATAACAGCTACGTGTTCTTGCGGTTTCCTGTTCAATTGCTTTCGTATTTGACTAGTCAAAGCGAAAACGAGCCCATCGAAAAAACAAAACGATGCTTTTGCACGTGATACGCGGTTCGTGTTGGTGTAGCCAAGCGTGCGCTTCTGATTTCCGTTGTCGTCTCTCGAAGACCTGGACGAGCTTGAACAAAGGATTTTAGCTCGCATGCGTGCTCAGAATTTAGATCCCTACGAAGTAACAGCCGAACTTCACACTTTGATGGACGAAAGCGGCAACGGAAGCGACGAATCCGACTTGCGCTATAGACCACCGTCCCCGCCACAAGCAGCGCGCCTGGAGGATGCCGATAGGTAAATGCTCGCTCACACTAAGCCGACCCGACGCCGATTTTGGTCTGCCGGCTGTCGGCAACAGCGTTTTTTTCCTTCGTGCACTTGGTGCACAAATCGTCGACGGCAACTTGTATCACGGGGAGATCATAGCACTCTGGGTACTTGCGAACTCGTGCTATACTCGCGCGCGTGCAACAGCACGTGCGCCGCCATGCATGTGGGACGACGCGAGCGCCGCTCGTTTGCGAGGACTTTCTTTACTTCGTAATACGCACAGGATAAAGCGCAAGTGCCTAATAATATACTAACTGCTATCCTAAGCAATAATTATACTGTACCTAATGACAGTCGACTTACGTACAGTAATCTCTTGACTACATTTCGAAGTATCAAGATTTCACCGCTAGGCTTCACCACTTACTGGTTTTCCTGACTTTCTTTGCCGATTTGAAATTATATTTCCTATTTGAATCCCGAACAGCGTGCTAGTTTCTGTCACTGTAAGTCATGGTCATTTCATTTTCATCAACGTCTCACAACACATTCTGGCCAGTTGTCAGTCCCTTTAAGCACATCCCTATAATACGTTTTCTTTTCTTTTTCATATATAAAAGGTTTACTCATAAAATAGCATGCTTAAAGACGGAATCCCCATCTTTTGCCTTGCTTAAAGGTCTATGTCAGACATTTGTTGCATCTAATGGCTTTAAAGTTGCTTTGTTCGTATTAATCATTAAATTATTTAGGGAAGCCTAATGAGAGCAAATTTTGCTGTGCCAATCTTAGCGTGCTCTTATCTCTACTTTCCTTGAATTTTCCTTGATCTTATTGAGATCGTTGCGCTATTCTGATTTCGTGACAGTATTTTGTTTTTGCTTAATGAAATGCGCATTCATCCATGCGTTCTACTTGCCACTGCGAGCGCATAATCCACGGGAACTCCAATGCTGTGCATCGGCCAGACGCGTCACTGACGGTTGTGCCCCGTATCGTGGAATTTCCTTTGTACGCGGGTGCGCGTCTCTGTTCTACGGGATCGGTGTTAAACATGAATTTACATGTTCTTCTACTGGAGCGCATGGAGTCTCATCATTGTGCGACAAGTAATTGCACCTGCGCTTGAATGAGGTAAAATGATATTGAGTCACCAATGTCATTCAGGTTGCAAATTTAGTGACATGCATTAATTCAGTTGCACAACATTATTCAGGCCAAGCTCTCCTGCTGCCTAAACGCGACGATGTGAATACAAAATCTAGCCAGAAGAGTGCTAAATTACAGTGTAATTATGCTACACTGAATCGACGTGTAAATAATCATTGCGTTATTCTACGTCCCCACGGAACTCGCATCAGACAGCACCTCGAACGTGCAAGCAAAAAGAAAGTAACGTCGCCGCCTTCCGCTCACTTTCGCGCTCTTGTTCAACGCCTCCCATGAAGCACTTATTGATGCGAAAGCGTCAAATGGCCCACTGGGTGAAAAATCCGACAGTGTCTGTAGCAGCAAAACGGTGCCTAACTTCCCATTTGGCTCCGACGCCACGTCACTAGCACGCCCCGCGCGCTCGCACCCTCCTGACCCTAGCTCGCGCTTCCTGGCTCGGGCCATACCTGCCTGGCCATACCTGGCCCTTGCGCCAATAAAAAACCACACATTCATTCCTGGCTCGGGTGTCGACGCAGCAGATTGGTTGAAACGGAGCACCTGCTGCCGCGGTAGAGAGAGTGCGACTGTAAAGAGGAAGAGGCGCTATGTTCTGCAGCCCTTTAGGGAGCACGACTCAGCTGCCGCGGTAGTGGCCAACCGCTGCTTGAGGGGAAAGGGATTCGCCGCGACGCCACGTCACTAGCGTGCCCCGACGGAGCAGATACGGCGACGCGACGCGTCGATGCCCCTTTCATGGCTGCTGCTGCTTCCTCGGTCTCTCCTCGCGAACGATGTCGGTGGTATGCGGCGTCTTTGATTTCTCAACAATATCCTCCAAATGATTCCGGTTTACAGTCAACGTGCTAACGTAGAAAACGTAAAAAAAATAATAACTTGCAGCAATTTAATCGCAAAACTCTAAATCACTACCCGCAGAGCAAAACACGAAGGACGCTCAGTGGCTTTCACGTGGACATTAATGCTTTTGCACTCGCAACTGATATGAAATGCTTAAATGTACTCGTATTTTTTTTTCTAACCTTCCTGACTTTGAAGCGTAACGCAGGTTTAAATGACACCTAGAGGTTCGATGCCGGATCGTGATGGTTGCTCTTCTGGAATATGCGGACGTTACAGACAGTGAGACCATGCCTCCATTTTTTTCATGTTGAAATCAACCAACAATAACTAAAGAAAAGTAAATCATCCATACCGAAATAAACGTCAACACAAAAATCAGCGAAAATAATCACAGTGAGAAAAAATATCACAAGGCCAGTATCAATCTTATGCAACGATCAACCCTCGCCTTAGGGACCGCCGAAAGTACAGAGAAAAACTTCACGAGCAATCTACCGTCATATCTGCTAGGGCATATGGCTACGGATACGTTTGTAAGGATACGGATCATCACGGCATGGATACCGCCGAAAGTATAGAGAAAACCTTCACGAGCAATGTATCGTCAAGTCTGCTGCAGCTTATGTCTGCTGATATGTTTGTAAGCATACAGATCATCACGGCATAGCCATTGATACTTACATTTGTTTTTTTTGTGATTTATACTATCCCTCTCTTTTTCGTTCCTTTTCTAGCTGTTCGCGTCCAACAACACCCGGGTTCTAAAGTCTTGCTTTTCAATTGCTTTCACACACCTTCCTACAATTCTTGTTTGATTTTTCGAGTTGCCTGGCGCAAACGCCGCGCACATAAAGGCATGAAGTCGAACGAGCTGGAGAAAGTGTAGTAGGGCCAAAAAATAAAACAAAAATAGATGGCGTAAGCAGTGATCAATGTGCCAGAACGGCTTTGGACGCATGTGCAATCGGCAGTTCCAATTGGACTGAGCAGGATCGTTTGTCCTCCGTTTTCTTCCTTTTCGTTCCCATCGAAGTACTTGGAACCAAATCAGGGATTTATTTAGACCTAGTTTGCGCCAGAATACGGTTCCCTAGCTCCAAGAATCATAGAAGTGAGCTAAGGATCTGGCAGCGCAGGCAAAAGCAAAGTTTTGAACGCCCTTCAGGAAGTTCCCGCATTGCTGCCGTTGACGAGGAACTCAGGCCCTTATTATGATGGGATTTTTTTGCCTGCGCCAGATGCCTGCGTAAGTCATTCTTTGAAGACTGCTTTTTTGCAACTGCAGAGCACACCTAAGAGCTTTCGTGATTCCTCTAACTTCACCTTCCATTATATTTTCTATTTCTTTCTTTCTTTCTTTCTTTCTTTCTTTCTTTCTTTCTTTCTTTCTTTCTTTCTTTCTTTCTTTCTTTCTTTCTTTCTCGTTTTTACGCGAGATTTTTAAGGTACAACTGAAATGTCAGAAAGCATCTAGACTCATAATGGTTGCACTTACGAAAGCACCAAGCCTATTTTTTTTTTCTAAATGTGTAGATAGCTTTGACAGCGTTTAATGGCGAGCCTGTTCCCGGCTTTATAATACCTCCCAGAGTGCGTGACATTTAAGAGCGGAGGACGTGACATTTGAGAGTGGAGCTTTCAGTCGAACAAAAACAAAGGAAATATGAAGGGCTACAGGCTGGTACTATGCAAAATGGATGCGTTCATTCCAAGATTAGTTATCCCACGAGAGAGTCGCGCAATTGGATTTCGCGAATAATTAGAGAGCACTACGAAGAACCCCATTTGATTCTTTACACAAATTAGAAGTATTAATAAGCAATAAAAAGGGTGAAAAAAAACTTTATAATTGTTCGCTTACAGATTTGTCGACAAGCGGACCTTTCATTTGACATGGCATTATCGGAGAGTTTATGGATGCCCTAACTCCATGCGTAAACCTGAGACGTTCTAAAACAGTACCAACCATCCTCAAATGAGCAGAGAGGAGACACCTGCCGACCTGATTCAAAATGAACTTAATCCCTGAACCATATTGTCTCTTTTGCAATGCAATGCTATATTTTCATGCTTGCTTGTGCTGTCAATGGTCATCAAAATTTTGATGTTTGCTGAGAATATCTTAACTTGCACCTCGCTGGGCCCAGATGCAGTGATTATTGTAGTTTTCTCGCCGGAGCGTGGTTGCAATTGTCCGATCAAAAAAAAAAAATGCGTGCACCATCTGATGTCTCTGAACGGAATGTTCCGTACAATATGAATTATATCCCAAGGTATGTTATTTACAAATTTAGGATATAAAACAATGAGGTCTGAGAAAATCCAAGCATAATTTTTATGAAATATTCTGTGGCTTGCTTTCCAAAACCACAAACTTATTGTGAGGTACGCCGTAGGGGATTGACTTTTACAGCCTGGTGCTATTTGACGTTTGACGCAATAGTTCTGCGGAAGCCGGCAAGGTGCAGAGAAGTAATTAAGGGAAAATTAGATATCCACCCAATCGTAGCAATTGCTACAAAGGAAACCCATACGGGTTCCACGAACAAACCTATTACGTCAAACACTTGCCTTTGCTTAGAGTTCTTGACGAATTCGACTTCACCCTGCCATCTGCTAGCCGCCCTGCTCAGCTCAGATGGTAGAGTGGCTGCCGCTGAACGGCGGTGGTCCCAGGTTCGAGTCCCAGACCAGGACAAATTTTTCTTCAACTGCGGGGCTTTTCTTTCGAGGAAACACTATGTGTTTCCTTTCTAGTAATTGCTACGATTGAGTGGATGTCTCGTGTTTCCTTAATTGTTATTTAACGTGCACCTGATGCGCGGTACACGGTATTTTTTTTTATTTCGCCCTCATCTAAATGCGGCCTCCTCGGCCGGAATCGAATCCCGCGCTCTCGGGCTTGGCAGCGCAGCGCTAAAGCCACTATGCCACCATGGCGGGTCCTAACAGAATTGTTCAAACTTGAACAAGAAAATACGTCATATGGTGTCAGCTGTAATGCCGCACTGCCTCAAACTCTTCTTAAGTTCATGTAGCCTCTCTCAAGGCGACTGTTTGCCAACTTCGGAAACACTCCGGTGGCACCAGAGCAGCGTGCTGTGCAATATAGATTCTTCTTAAGCGAAATTTTGGCCACACCACTTCCATGACTTCCGAAAGAATATACAGAAACTTTTCTCCAACTCGTACTTAGCGTGTGCTGGTGGGCGAGTTGGCTATACATGATTACGACGAAGGCGCCAAATAAAACGACGGACGCAGGAAGACCACACGGGGCAACCCACGTCGTAATCATTAAACTCGTACTTGCCATTTTCATCTCGATATCTTGTTTGGTTATGTAGTAGCAAGTGCTAAGAACTGTGAAATTTGAATGAGACGCGCTGACGTTTAAGCTTCGCGCTTGCTGACAGGAATCCGTGCGCGCTGTGCAGAGCATTGTCTCCATTTATAGAAACACATGCATATTGAAGAACACGTTGGCTCTCTTTACACAAATAGTGAGGGAAAGAAAGGTGCACGATGTTTTTCGCTATCGCGAATGAACACGGCTAAGGAACGGACATAACGAAAAAAACGCAAGACCGCGTTTCTCAGCTCCTCGTTGTCCTCATCGACCATACCCTCGCAGTGTTACCGTCAACCTGTGGGGCCTACCACATGCGCTCAAATACAGGTCCATTCCTCCGAGACTTCGGGCCGTTTGTGACAAGAAAAAGTCATTCTCACGACACGAACTGCGCATGCGCTTATACTGGAAGGGAAGATTTGCATCATAGTCAAATGTACCATATTGCAGCCTGTCACAAGGTGTCCATACGGGGGAAAAAAAATCTCATCAGACGTTGTTTCTAAACTTTGCGTTTAGGCCAGCAGTTTCAAATTCACGGAGAAGTTAGTACTGCTGGCCCTGATCCTATATTAGAAAATTGCCGTTGAAGTGCATATTATAAACGCAGAGTTCAGTGGTTGCGGATTTGCAGACTATAAGTTATCACGGCAGTATGCAAGGGTTCTCCATTTAAGGCATAGTAAAAGTTACTCAGTGACAAAATCACGTGCAATATGCTTCTTAATCATTAAATTAGCGTGCATCTTTATGTATTACCGTCGTAACAACGTGTCCATGCCTAAAGCACGTTTTGTGTGCATCTTTGTGCCAATTTTTGGGGAGACACCGATAAAATGTCTTCGGAAATTTCGCGCAGATCTTTGCCCGTTCTCACAAAAAGCTTATATGATAAAATATGTCATTGGAGCAAATCGCTGCCGGTCCTGACGTTGCGCATATTAGCAAAGGCGGCCAGCCGATAGCAAAGAGTACCTACGAAAGAAAAGCTTTGTGAAATCGGCCCCGTGGGAGGAATTCACAAAGCTTTTCGTTCATAAGTGCTCTTTTTCACGGATCGGCAGCGTACGATAAATATGTCCAGCATCAGTATTGGCTGAAATTTGCTCTTAAGGGCAATTCTAGCGTAAAAGCTCCTTTGTGAATACGGGCACTGATCCTTCCGTAATTGGTGTGGGACTTCATTATATTTAAAGATAGCGTATCACGTTCAAAATGTGTGCTTGTTATATAATTATATAAGATGGACCGCGTTACGGCACTTAGAATTACCCTCTATCACCTGGGCTTCCTTGACGTGAACAGAAGGTTGAGTGCACTGGAAATTTGCGCAACATCTTCATGAAGCGTCAATAGTTCGATGTGAAGCCCCCGCCGCCATTTGGTGTTCTTCAGAGTATCTTCATATTCTGCATCTTTAGCATGTTGCCCTCCCCTCTCCTTTGTTTTCAACCATCCTGGGATGGTATTTAAAACACATTTGCTATGGAGGCCAATTCCTCAGTTTTGTTCGCGCCGATATACCAGACAGTTTCTCAGTTGCTTCCGTAACTTTCCGCTGTAACGACGTGATATGGTATTTTATAGACCTTTTCTCACGGGAACAAAATCTCCTGTCCAGCGTTAGTAGCTTTGTGTTTTCTTTCTTGTCAAAATTTATTTTAATTATTTCGTAGTAGTTCGCTTGGCTGTCTTCAATCCCTTTTGTTTCTGTGACCTTTGCCATCATGTCGGCTCCTAGGGACACATCACCGGGAAGGTACGTTGCTTTGCAGTTGCAGCAAAAAGGGGTGTACTTCCCACATCAGCAGTGTGCGAGCAGTTGTGATGATCTACCGCTGCTTGAAGGCAGCCCTTCTATCCTCCCGAGAAACTTGAGTATACATACTGGTGTATTGCATCAGGTCAGGGATATTTTGCTCCACCAATCTATTACCCACTGGATGGTATGCGGGATGGTGAACACGAGGGCGACATCATGTTGTTCTGCTCATTCCAGTAGTTTATGACTTCGAAATGCTGGCCCATTATCCAATAGCAAAACTTTCACACTTTCAAACGTTTTGCGCCTGAACCATGCTGTTGGCGTCTTCTGTTCTGGCTTCGCTGCAGCATTCCTTGAAATTCGTGCGCACACACAAGGCACGCTTGCATTTCTCTGACACCTTCAGACTTGTTTTGGAGCTCCGCGAAGACCAAGTGAACGACTTCAAGTGGTGCCCCTGAGGGTTTCGGTAATGTCATTCATTGTGTTGGTTACTAGAATTTCACCTTAATCATCTGAAATTTGTGGCAGGACTGCGCACACATTTTCGTGTCTCCTTTCATATGTGGCCATGTAAACAACTTCACAATGTTCACAAAGGTTATAAAAAATCAGTCATTTTCACCTAAATGAGGGTTATTACAAAAGAGGTCCAAGACCTTCGATGCCAGAGTCGGAAGCACTGCAACTTTCCCTTCCATTGTGGGCTGGTGTGCTTCAGTGCATTCCCTAATTTTAACGGCGTTTGTTGCTTGTTGATCAACTTCGGCAGCCGCGACCACTAACCTCGACATAGCATCCGCATCTTGCATTGAAATTCCCGCGCGATGGCTGACTTTAAATCCACATTGCTGAAACTCGATCACCCCGCGTGCGATTTTTTATTCTGGTTCCTCCAACTTCAAAAGGTGTGTGAGTGGTTGACGTTCAGTATAAGGCTTAAATCTTATTCTTTCCAAGCAGGCAAGGAAGTGCAGAACGGCCTCTGGGACAGCAAGAGCTTCTTTCTTAGTTGTTTAATTGACTTTCTCTTTTGTATAAGTGTAACTGCAGGAGCTCACTATGCGAAGCCGTTATTGGGTGTACAAGTGGAGGCTCGCTCACACAAAACAGCTCGCTTTCCATAATGAGACGCGTCTGTCTTAAGTTCATATGGAAGTCAAAAGTCCGGAAGGCAAAGCACAGGGCAATAAGGAAATAGCTGCACCATCTCATCATGCACGCAACCATCATCTTCTGTCCAACTGAATGGTACGTACTTTTGAGTCAGCCTTGTTAAGCACCGTGCCATCACGGCGTAGTTCGGACAACCGCTGAACGACTATTTTTTGCACAATGAATGCTTACCAACTAGCTCAGCTTTCTGTCGTTCTAGTCCCAAAAACATGTGCAGCGAGTGGACGTCAGATGGCTTCTCAAGGTTAGCGATGCAGGCCACGGAGCCTTCGCTCGTATTTTTGGTGGTACTATCCAAAGCTTGCCCCAAAAACGTTACCGTTCTTTTAAAACAACTCGCTCTTTAAAAAATTTGTCTTAAGCATTACTTCAGACCTCATCTTGCTGCTCACTCTTAGAATGCACAACGACGTCGTCTGCATATACATTGCAAAAGCGACCAATAAAAGGATCCAGAACAGCATACACCAACTTCTGAGACCCCAGCTGAACGAGTTCTCGCAACCAAACGTAAGACGATTACGCTCATAAATGCCAAATGGAGTCACAAAGGCAGTGTATTGCTCGGTATCTTCTTGAAGTGGCATTCGCCAGACGCCTTTGCACAGATACGTCCTTGCAAACCAGGTGCATCCACCTGTACCGTCACTGTTAATGTCTATTCATGACATCGGGAACGGAAAAATCTGCTTCCGGCTATTAATCGCTCCTATGTTTAGTGAGCAGTGTGAGGCTGTCGTCTTCTTTTGGAGCGACGGAGACTGGTGATGCAAAAGGTCCTACAGATGGGTGGATAATACTGGTGTCTAATATCTATCGAAACTCCCTTTTTAGCCATGTCTTATTTTATATCGATAGGTTATATGACTTCTTTATGACTATAGTAGTGTCGTATAGCTTAAAGGGGACTTCAAGCTTGGTGGTACCGGGGGGACAGCCTCCGAAGAAAAACAATTGGTCGATTTTTTTAATACTGTTTCCATTCACGGGCTTGCGAATTCGTTTCGCATCAGCCACACGTCTTGAGTTATCTTCATCGGGGCTTACAGACGCAGTAAGGTACCAATCAATGTTTAGTCTCAACAACTTCATATCTGTGCGAGAGAGAAAGACGTGATATTCGACGCCTTCTATCACCAAACCTTAGCTTCCCCATAAGCAGTGCTCTTTTTCACGACTGTCGCAACCTCGTACAAGGGCTGTTCTGCTTGTGCATGTTTTCTGTATTTGATTTGCCTCTCTTTTGTATATATACTGATGCTCCTCTGCTGACAAGAGCTCACATAGCCTGTTCATTCACTTCAAGCTGTATGTGAACTTGAAGAAAGAGTAAGATCGTCTTGTTTCCTGCAGGAGGGAAAAATGTATTATTCGGCGGTATTTGTTTATTTAGTTGAATAATGTTGATGAGCGTAAGTCATCAAAGGCCTTTGACTAGGTCACACGGTGTCTAGTATACTTGCACTTTTTCTAAGTTGGGGTGACATTATGTCTGAATTACTGGAGTGAGAATGTGACAATCCTTCAAAAGCGGGCCGCGTCTTGGAGCTTCGCCCAGACTAGTTGCGAGGGAGGCCTTTAAGCAGCTCTAGCTTTTTTCGAAAGTTTCCAGCCTTCTCATTTGGGCATGACGTTGCAAATATCTTGGTAGACCGTGAATTAATGAGTATTGATATTAAAGGAAACTCTGGTTCAGCAAGTTAAAGTCATCGCTGCATCTCAAAGACAGGTTATAAAGCGAGGAACCAAAGAGAGAGAGAGAAAGGCAAAGGAAAGACAGGGAGCTTAACCAGAGATTATCTCCGGTTGGCTACCCTGTACTGGGGGAGGGGAAAGGGGAAGCGATAGGTGAGAAGGAGAAGGATTAAAAAAAAAAGAAACTGCACACACACGCACGCACACACGAACTGTTTCTGTGGGCACTGTCACGCAGCCCGCAAAGGCGTTCCTACTGTGATGTAGTGCACCGTACAATCCTGAGTCACACAGTGAAGTCACAATCTGTCGGAAAGTCCAGTGTCTTTTAAATACCGCAGCAGTGCCTTCATAGCCGATCGCGCTGATGTTCGCGTAGGCCAGTGTCCAAGGATCTTGTGTTCTGACAGTGGGCGCTTGTCCAGTTTGTCTAGGGTGGCTGAGAGGACTGCTCTTTGCGGGTTGAAACGAGAGCACTCACAAAGAAGGTGCGCGATTGTTTCATTGCACCCGCAGAAGTCACAAAGTGGGTTGTCGGACATTCCGATAAGAAAGGAGTACGCATTTGAAAATGCTACTCCAAGCCATAGACGAACTAGAAGGGTACAGTCGCGTCGTGGAAGTTCGGGCGGAATACGGAGTTGTAAAGTAGGGTCCAGGGTATGAAGTCGTGCACTTGTGAAATCGGATGAATTCCACTGAGCTAATGTCAGGTCGTTTGCCAGTACGGCAAGTTTTTTCGCTGCGTCGGCTCTCGAAAGAGGAATGGCAACGCACCTGACGCCGTCATGGGCAGATCGGGCAGCTGCGTCTGCTCGATCATTGCCGTGTATGCCACAGTGACTAGGCAACCACTGATATATGATATCGTGTCCTTTGTCAACTATGCGATGGTGTACTTCTCTGATCTCTGCGACGAGCTGTTCATGTGATCCATGGCGCAGTGCTGAGAGTACACTCTGTAGGGCTGCCTTGGAATCACAGAAGACTGACCATGCATGCGGTGGTTCCTCCTGAATGAAATGGAGAGCCGCACGCAAGGCTACCAGTTCAGCAGCTGTCGTTGATGATACATGCGACGTTTTTAGCTGTATTTCGATGGATCTTGTTGGTATCACCACAGCAGCAGCTGAACTTGCAGATGTGACTGAGCCATCGATGTAAACGTGTACGCGGCCGCTGTGAACCTCATGTATAAGCTGTAATGTGGCCTGCTTCAGGGCAAACGACGGCATGTTAGCCTTTTTAGTGATTCCTGGGATGGTGAGGCGTACTTCAGGTCTGTGCAGGCACCATAAAGGTGTGGATGGTCTTGCTGCAGGCATGTAGTTCATTGGCAATGAGGTGCGATTGGCAACAATCATACGACTGATAGCTGCGTGTGGCCTTTCTGCGGGTAGAGCGGCAAGGTGGTGAGAAGGTAGTCGGGCAACGTGGCGAATATGCGCTCTGAGAGCGTCGGTTACCAAGTACGTTGTTATTGGGTGATCTCGAGCTATGACAATCGTTGCCGCTGTAGACGCACACCTCGGAAGGCCGAGACACGTCCTTAGGGCTTGAGCTTGTAGTCCCTGGAGTACACGCAGGTTTGTTTTGCAGGTGTTTCCAAGCACAGGGAGGCTGTATCTTGCGAAGCCGAGGAACAAGGCGTTATAAAGCTGCAGCATTGATCGCACCGATGTGCCCCATGACTTTCCGCCGAGAAACTTGAGGAGATGTATTATTGTCAGCAACCTCTTCTTTAGGTACGAAACGTGCGGGCTCCATGATAGGTCGCGGTCGATAATTACCCCTAAAAAGCGGTGTTTACGTGCATGTGCAACTGCTTGGCCGTTGACACTTACAGAATAACGCTTCATTTCCTTCCGAGTGAAAGTAACAAGGCAGCATTTCTCTGAAGACAGCTCTAAGTTCTGTTTTCGCAAGTACAGTGATGTTACGGTAGCTGCCTTTTGTAGCCGCGCTCGTACCTGCAGTCGTGTTACAGCAGACGCCCAAATGCAGATGTCGTCGGCATAGATTGATACTTGAACTGTGTTGGGCAAGCATCTGACTAGGCCAACGAGCACTAGGTTGAATAGCGTCGGGCTCAACACTCCGCCTTGCGGTACTCCACAGAACGTTTGGTGTTGAGTCGTGGCGCCTTCCTCGGTCATCACGAAGAAATGCCTGTCAGTCAAATAACTGCACAGCCACTGAAAAGTGCGGCCACCGATTCCTGCTTTAATCAGAGCCTCTATAATGGCATAATGTGCTACATTGTCATAGGCGCCTTTTATGTCAAGGAATAATGCCGCAGTGAGTCGTTTCATCCGTTTTTGATGTTGAACATACGCGACCAAATCGATGACATTATCTATGGATGAGCGCCCACGCCGGAAGCCAGCCATAGCATCTGGGTACACGTTGTAACTTTCCAGGTACCATTCCAGGCGCGTCAAAATCATTCGTTCCATTATTTTCCCTATGCAGCTGGCCAGAGCGATGGGGCGGTACGATGACAAGTTTAACGGTGATTTACCAGGTTTGAGAAGTGGAACCAAGCGGCTGCATTTCCATTCACGTGGAACCTAACCGTTGCGCCAAGACTCGTTGTAAAGGTTTAGCAGCATGAGTCGTGCTTTCTGCCCAAGATTGGCGAGCGCCGCATAGGTAACGCCGTCCGGCCCAGGTGACGAAGAGCGCCTGCAAGTCGCTAGTGCCGCTTCAAGCTCCTCCACCGAAAACATTACATCCATGCGGGAGTCCCGTGGCACAGGAGTGGCACATGGTGTAAGGGCGCGTTGAGGCTGCGAGCTGGCAAGTCTTGAGCAAAATTCTTCGGCAACGTCTAATTCGCTGCGACCTTGTTCTAAAGCGAGGGACTTAAATGGAACACGCTGTTGCGGTGATACACGAAGTCCACGCACAGTTCTCCATATTTGAGATAATCGCTGACGTGGATCCAACGACTCGCAGAAACGTTTCCATCTTTGAGATTGAAGTGCATCAATGCGGCGTTGAATCTTCTTTTGCATCCGCCTTGCCTCTCTGAGATCATGGATGGATTTGGTTCTCCTGTATCTTCTTTCAGCCCGCCGGCGAACTGCTCGTAGTCGCTGCAGTTCGGCTTCAAATTCTTCGTATTTCAGGAAAGGCTGAAAAGCACGCGTAGTATCTTGCATGGCTTTTTGAATTTCGTTTTCCAGACTTGAGGAACCAAACCTGACACTATAGAATAGCACCTGGTCCCATCGTTGAATATTATTTCTTCTGAATCTAGACAAAACGTTCCCTTTCCGCTCCGTGTACACCATGGCTCAGCTACATGTGTTACGAAGCGTAAATCATACCACTTTCTTGCTACGCTATTGAAAAATGGTTGCATGCTTACCACCCAGTTTGGTTTGGATCGCCATACATTGCATTTTGCTCCCTTTTCATCAAAACCTATCCATCCTTCTGGATGATCTGAAGCCCCATCAAACTTTTCCGGTCGTAAAATTTCAATTGAATGGTTCCTCACATAGCATAAAGCAGAAAGGTCAGTCTCTGCCAGAGCGTTCTCTTTTGAAAGCTATTGTTGTTTGCATGACTATGGCTTGAAGAATTGTCAACATGTCACCGACATTGAAGCGAAAGATTAGCAAATAAGTTATTTGAGGAATGACTGAAATTGGAGCTTCCTTCGAAGTGCTCCACTATTGGTGCTGAATTCGTCAGTTTGCTATAGAGAAGGCAAAACACACTGTCAAACAGCAATGAAATAACGCAAAGCTGTGGTGTTTCATAATGAATTTCCGCTAAAGCAGAAGTCTAGCTCGCGCCACCAGCGTACTCCGCGGGCCAGAATGAAATGAATAAAAGACAGTATAGTAATACTTTTAATACCTTTTCCAGCAGCCTTCGAAGTTTTGCTTGTATGACAGGTGATACATCTGCCACTCACAGCCAAGAAAAGCCAAGTAATAATGCTATCTCGCTTAGGCTCTATAAAGAATGCGAAGGGAGGAATAATTTATGATGTAGAGAAAAGATGCTCCACTCCTGTGATCTTTTCAAAAAGCGAACTCTGCGACTTTAGCCCTGCTCGTTTTTCCTTACAGCTTCATACTGACACTCCGAACGAATTATGTCCTCTGCATTCGTTCCATGAAGAAACAAATGATCAAGTTTTTTTTTTGCTTGTCTGTTTGTTTTCTAAGCACACTCATGGAAAGTTCTGTTAAAAGAACGGAGAGATGAATTACAAAACTCAAGCTTCGAAGGACAAGATCTAAAGAAGCGAGTACATATCTCCGAGCTGTCCAAACTCCATTCATATCAAAAGAACTCTGCGCTTTCGAAGATAGAATAAGCTAAGACCGTAAAAAAAAAGGCGTAAGAATGAAAAAGAAACTACTGAAACGGCAAATAGAAAAAATATACCGAGAACCCCGCCGAGGAAGCCGACGAAAAAGTCGAGTCTCGTAGTCGTTCTCTCAAGCTCTTTCCTTAAAAGAGCTCTGGACAGTCTCTTTCTCTTCCTGTTCTTTCTCTTTTTTTCACGTTACGGTCTTTCACTTGAATATCGAAGCCGCGCATCTGGCACCACTATTTTGGTTTCGCATGCGCTGACACGCCGTGATTCAACCAGCTCGAAAACGAAAGACAGTCCCGGACAGTCGAAACAGCAAAAATAGATGAGCTGCAGACGGGGCGCGAAAGCGACTACCGAAATTAAAAGCAAAAAAAGAAAATATATTAAGAAGCCGGTCAATGAGGGCCTACCGTATAAGAAGCGCATTGATGAAACACCCATGCACCTTCGCCCTGCAGCAGCAGGGCATTGACGCATGTGCACAGCCGTTGCCGCCACACAGCCGATGAATGACAGAGCGCGCCCGAAAGAAAGTGAGTGCCGGCTTCGATGCGCGTCAAATCGGCGTGTAGCCACTGTAACTCGCCAAGAGCATGTGAGCAAATGATGGGAGGCGAACTGAAGCGGACAACAAAGATAGGAAGGCAGCTGCATGTGCGAGGAATCAATTTAGAGCTTGTACGCAGAAGCCGCAAAGATGACTCGGACGCGTGGAAACACTGTGCAAGGAAGAAAGGAAGGAAGCAAAGAAGGTGCATGCAAAGAACAAAGCTCTGTCACTCTTTGTTCAGTAGCTGGTGCATCGCTGCCCATATTGAGTCTTGCCTTGCCGTCTTGCAAGGGTGCTGGAATGGCAGAAGTCGCCTTTGCCGTTAGTGTACGATCTCTGCATGGAGCGGAAGACCTGAGAGACAAAGGGAGAAAAGACAGCAAAAGGACTCGACAGTTCAAAAAGCTGCGTAGAAGGCGGGGGATATCTGCAGGCATGCCGAAGCGAACAGTGCCGCGGTTCTTTCCGTTTTCTATCGGTGCTGTCTTCTTTTTCTGTTTCTTCTTCTTTACCCAGATGTATTTGGCGTGCACTGTTTCCTCTTTGTTTAGTTAGTTAGTTTTCCCTACGGCATAGAACGATTCTGTCGAATGTAACCCATTTCTACCCTCACGCGGATTGTTCTTCTTGCTTAAATAACAACCGCTGACGTTTCCTACTTATTCATTGAGCGTTTTTTGTTGTTGTTCAGTTTGTTTATTACAAGTGTAGTTATTACAAGCGCAAGAATTGAGGAGGAGACAGAACCGCCAGTTTTTGTAATGTGACACAGAAAGACATTATATTGGTTGCACGAATTGTATCCGGGTCATGGTCTAGACGTCAAAACATAGGTGCTCCAAGGCGAAAGATTCAACCTTCAACCACGAGGAGGTTATGGAGTTTTTTTTAAGTTATGGGGAATGTTAAGGTTAACAGTGTGTGTGTGGAGGGGGGGGGGGGGGGGGTAGGGCGTTTGTGTTTGTGTGTTTGCGTGTGTTATTCTAGGGCGGCTATCATTAAATTATAGCAAAAACAAAGGTTATAGGAACTGGTGCAACACCACATCATGCCATAACTTCAGTGACGTTATGCAGTAAGTGTCCTCTTGAACCGACGTGAGCGGTTGTGTTTCACCACAGAGTTTATCACTTCTGTTAGAGTGTTTACGGTTATACTTTAACTCTACAGACAGCCGCGTAAACGTTCAACAAACTCTGCAAGTTGAACAAACTGAAGCGTTGCGAGAAAACACTTCTTCTGGTTGTGCGCCAACACCGTTATTCCGGGCATGTACTCGCCATCTCCTCCACACACTCCATACCACAAAAGAAGTATCCGACTGCGTACATAAGCTACTCATCGCCCATGTCAATTTCTTTTTCAAGGCCGTTTATAGCTACCGTCACCCTTTCACGCCTTCTAAAAAAGAACAACAACATCAGTTTGAAATAAACACGGCCATCTTTGCAAAATATAGCAGAGATTTATTGTTTCTGTGAGCGCATTGCTTAAGGACTGCATTAGGGTGCCCTGAAGCGTTGCTGAGTGAGCCCCTTAAGCTTCCTCTTGTCGTACGTCAGCTTCCAGCCCTCTCTCGTAACAACCACTGAAAGAGAAAAGAAGGAATGTGAGATGGATGGCTGCCGTTTCTTTTATTCACCTGTGATACACGCGACAAGTATTTTCCTCAGCCAAAAAATAAGAAGCGCACGAAGCCAGGTAATCAAAATCTCGTTAGCCGCGATCAGCGCTTTCCGTTAGCCATTTTTGTTTTGAAAGACTTTCTGTTCGTGCAACGTATGGATTGCCTTTTTTGAAGAAAGTTACAGTATCCAACAGACTCGAAAGCTCCGAACTCGTATCGTTCCCTCCTCCTTTTGTGTGTGTAGATGTGTATTTGTTCACTTCATATCTTTGGAAGCTCTGGAGGTGGTCCGTTCACGAGCTCGTTGTACACATAGTCTGAAGATATAGACAGAAGGGCCTCTCGCAATTTGTGCTATAAACATGTAATTCGTATTATCTTCATTTTTTTCCCGCAAGGCGATGTTTTGTTCCGCCATCAAGCGTTTTGCCCGAGGAAACACCTGCCGCGAGCGAAGCAATTAAGTTATTTCGCTATTGACAACAATACCGGCTTCGTCTTCAAACAAAAGCTTGCAGTGGCGTCCGGGCACTTGTTCAGGCCTGAAAACGACATCCACGTCGCATCTATTGCTCAGTGGGTTCGTTAAATGCTAATGGCAGGCTTTGAAAACCACTGAGAAAACAGGTTTACAGGTGCGTGCGTGCGTCTGTGCGTGTGCGCGTGTGTGCATGCGTGTGTGCGTGCGTGCGTGTGCGTGCGTGTGTGTGTGTGTGTATGTGCGTGTGTGTGTGTGCGTGTGTGTGTGTGCATGTGTGCGTGTGTGCGTGTGCGTGTGCCTGTGTGTGTGTGTGTGTGTTTGTGTGTGTATGTGTGTTTGTGTGTGTGTGTCTGTGTGTGTGTGTGTGTGTGTGTGTGTGTGTGTGTGTGTGTGTGTGTGTGTTTGTGTTTGTGTGCATGCATATGTAATAATCGGTGTAATAATCTGTCTTGCAATATACAGTTTGAATGTTCACTGTAAAGTCGCACTGACAAGGTCATTTCGTTGAATGATAATCAACAATTTCAATAACTAGTACCCTCTAATGGATAAACAATGAGCTCTAATGCTGTCATCTCAAACACAAACTCCCACTTCAAGATTGTGGGCTGTCGTTCTCGCTGTCTCAAAGTGTTTTGAGGATTTCATTGTAAAACGGAAGACAGAACAAGAAACTACATACAATACGCATTATTTCTTGCCCTTTTTTATCTAAAGTAAGAGAAAAACGATGTTTTTGCGGGCTTTACAATTATAATTTCCCGGCCAGTAGAAATAATTCAATTATCTCCAATCAGGACCTGTCAATAGGGGGCGTTGCAGTAAGTTCGGCGCCATAGAGCTACAGAACTTCAGTCTGTGTGCTCAAGCTGAACGTGACGGGAAAACAAGTACTAATGAGAACGCAGGCTTGACTTTCTGCAGGCAGTGAGTGGCCAAAGTACGTGTTCGATGCATGCGAGCCTCCGGCGAATGCCAATGAGGGCGGTTTGCGCACGCGACCACGTTAACTAGTACCATGTCATACGCTGTACTGAAACTACTGAAACTGTGCCGCTCGTGCCCAGTGGTCGTTTTGTTGATATTCTTGTTTTCTTCATTCGTAAACGCAGTCTTCGTGCTTAAAATTCCCTCTGTGCCGCTGACTAGCCGTGCAGAAAAGGGTCGAGACTGCGGAATGCTGCACTTTGTGTGCCCGAGAAGCCCGCACGCATCCGAAAGTAGTTCGGCGGTGTAGGTATGAGAGCTGCAGTCGGAATAATGAATGTCTGGCAAGGCTGGTCAAATGCAGCGACCTTAGCAATTAGAAAATCTCGGAGATTCGATAACATCCCTTTAATCATGGAAATCCTTTGGCGTCTGAGGAAGCAGGCAGAGAAGCGAAACATTATACCAACAAAGTTGTACGCGTACCAGAAGAACTCCCGGAAGGAAAACTACAATGGTGAAATAGTTCGCTAATTGGCAAAATAATGGGGACCTAAATAAATGCGATCATTACGAGCTCAGAGTCACTTGTCCCCAACGAAAATTCAAGGGCCAGCAAACATACGATAAATAAGGGTTATTATTACTTTGAGGAAAGGAAAAGTCTGAACATGCTCAATGCCTTAAACGCTTGAAAATTTGCCCACTCCTTTTCATCTTCCTGGAGGTGAGGCACGGCTGGCGTTAGGCGAAAATAGTCAACTCTTCGAAAGCGCATCTCGAGTAGAGTGGCTGTTTTTGCCACATTCGTAATACCTTCGAACGCTGCAGCTCGGGTGAACCACCTTCTATTGATAATATATCTTCCCTATACTTTCATTGGAGATCGAGCCTTAACAACTGGCCGAATTCGCAAAGGTTTTCTTTCGTAAGTATTGTTAGCCATCGGCCGGCCGCCTGCGGTAATATTATATATCCAGCATCAGGAATGGCTGAAACTTTCTCTTACGAAAAATTCTATCGTAAACGCTTTTTGTTAACACAGGCACTTTTCTTTCTTATCGTTTACGGGTATCCACTAGAGTTCTAGACATTTCAGTAGAATTCGCTAGACGCGTGCCACGCGTTTATGATTACACTCCAGTCTGATAGCATGGAAATATATGATCAGCCTCTTGAGCCCGTTTAGCGAAGCTCGACGTGCTCGTATACAACAGTATTTAATAGCTCCTTTTCTCCAGTAATGGCGAGGGCCAAACGCATGCCTGAGCCATGGTAGGCCGTGACTCAAAACTACTTGGCATGACGCAAGATACTGCAAACCGAGATGTCACATGTACGACCAGTACTGCCTCTGATACATATCCATTGTTCACGTGCCGGATGCAAATACAACTTTTTGTACGCCGCGTTCATAGAATGTCGCATTATATATGTATTATTATGCGGGAGAACGCGCTAATTCAGGGATTTTTCGCTTCAAGAGGGCTTCGTGCAATGCATCCAACAAGACTTTTCACGGTGCTGTCACAACCAACAATTCGTGTCGAATCGCATTTAAAGCTGTGAGAAATCAGCTGTGTGAATAATTAAAATTTTGTCTCTCTCTCTCTCTCTCTCTCTCTCCAGTTTATCAATTCCACTATGTTCAAGCACTGGATTTGATGGCACATATATTATTATAATGTGTACATTGAAACCTCCATTCTCAGTGTTGCTTACCCTTGAATTCAAGAAGTAAAAACAATTCCAAAAACAAAAGCGTCGTTGTTGTTGTTGTTGTTGTTCCAAACCTTTGTTACGATCATCATCATCATCATAATCATCAGCCTGGTTACGCCCACTGCAGGGCAAAGGACTCTCCCATACTTCTCCAACAACCCCGGTCATGTACTAATTGTGGCCATGTCGTCCCTGCAAACTTCTTAATCTCATCCGCCCATGTTACGATGGCAGCAGCTAAAGATGTCCGCTTCTCCCCCAGCCCCTTAAGATGCGAACTATCTAGTTTTACAGCCAGTTTTAATAAACTACGTATTGTGAGGTATCGCACAGAGGTTGCCCTCACTGCAGGCTAAAGACAAAAATTCGAATCCTGGTTTATAAGTTACTATTGAGAGGGCCCGAGTAAAAGGAAACTTAGTTGAATTGGGAGTCAGTTTAAACTGAACAAGGAACGTTAGGACTAGAACTGCGCCATAGAAAGAGTGTAGTAAAAAAATGAAAATATGATGTCACCAGGCTATAAGCTGACGCTGCGAAATCCTGCACTAGCAAGTAGAGGTAGGTGTAGATATAAAGGTGAACACGTAAACCAACCAACCTTCTTTTTTAAGAACAATCACATAGTAGATACGGATCACAGACTACCAAGAGACAAAGAAGAAGAATGAACGACTGGTAATTTCATTTTGTTTAGCAAATTAATTTACCAGTGCATTAAAGCGACTTTCTGTAGCGCTACAATGCAATAGAAAGCTTGCAGGCGTAGTCCGCGCTGCCATCACCCCTCGAAATAAATATTTACATTGCCAATGCATAGCCTCAGAGATAGCCCGTCGTGCCCAACACCGTGCATGCAGGCCAATTTCAGAGGCCATGGCTAATCACGCACTGTCAGCGCGGGCCATTACTGCCCGGGTAACAGAAGAAGATTAACTGCACCCGCTTGCACTCCGTCTGGTCTGCGTTCGTGCAAGTTGAAAATGAAAAACGCGACGAAAGAGTCGTCCACATCAGATGTCCTTGGTGCGGCAACCGCCCCATCCGTAAGCAGCGGAGTCCGCAAGAACCAAAGCAGCTCCACAAAGCCACGGTACGTCGCCACGTCTTCCAGTGTAGCGAGCCCGAATGAGGTGCGCTCTAGCCAGATGGTCGAACAACGCGTTCTTGAAGGATCCGAGCACGAACATCCCGTTTTAGCGAATGATCCGAGCCGGGTAACTGTCCCGCAAACGATTTGCCACCTGACAGACTCGGAGCCGCTAAGAGCAGCAAATATAACGCCTCTCGAGAGCAACGCTAACGCTCCTACTACTGCAACGGCAAGCGGCAACTCAGCGAGAGATGCCTTTTCTTCCAGGGCCTCGAACGACAAGAATTTACGGCCGCGCTCCCAAGAGCGGCACGCCCCTTCTGAGGCGCCACCTTTTGCAATTAAAAGCCGTGCTTCATCAGAACCACTATTAAATGCCGATAAGTCACGCCACGACCGTCCATGTGGAAAGGCAAGCTCCGCGGGATCTGTGCGCGTGAAACAGCCCAGTCCTGCCACGAGTGCTGCCAATGCCTCCGTCGGCGATCGGACGTGGACGCTAGCGTCTCAAGCGCGAACATTCATCAGATCCCGAGAACCGTCGCCTGTGAGACGTTCTACGGCTGTTCTTGAAACGTCGAAGCGAAGCTGTTCCTTCTCGCTGGACACGGAGCGCATCATCGAGTTGCAGAACATGACGAACGAGGCAGCCATCCGCGATATGATACGACGGATCGAGCACTCCATGACCCTCCCCGTGAGCCGCGTAGAAGCTGCGGAGTCCACAACTACAACCACCATAACGTTGCCGGTCGAGCCTCCGAAGAACACGTCCACGTTCGAGGAGACGCTGTCCCAGGCCACGAAAGTCACTACCACCGACACAGGAACGCGTGTAACTAGTACCGACACTTCTCGCACCACGCGCAGAAAGAAAGATATGAAAGTTCGCGCACCTGCCAGTGGGCTCAGAGTGACTTCCGGCTTCACTAGCGAAAGCACACAGGCACGGTCGGAAACGTCGAACTCGATGAGTGAGTACCTTTTGTTTATACCTTTTCACATCGCTATCCGAGCATGCCCGCATATACTCAACAACTATCTCGTTTTTGTTACTGCTATGACTTTCGTTTTCGTAATGTCGTAACAACGCTCCCTAAGGACCAAAAAAATCGATCCGCTGAAGCTTCTGCAAACTGAAGTTGCGTCAGATTGAAAATATCAAAGCACATATCGTAAAATTACTCCAAATGACTGAACACTCGTTGTCGGTTTGACATATATATACGAATGATGTCCAATTTGCATTTCACAGCACCTTACGGTTCCTTGAAAGCTTTCACCGTTGAAGCTGTTCAACTAATTGGTAAGGTTGATGCTCTCGCAGGTGAACAGAATAGGCTCATGATTTTTGGCCGTAAAGCAGCCGCTCACTTAGAATTTTGTCGCTCCTATAGATATAACGACGTATTTTGTTCAACGCGGGCAGGTAGGCTACCTACCAGCCCACGTAGGCGCTTGCCTAGGTAGGCTGTTTATTTAGACAACACGAAACATAACTTTCATTTGACAAGGAATATGTATACCTGTGAAACAGCTTTAGACTTTTCAAGCAAATGGACCCCCGATTTCCGCCTCCCACTTCTCGCATAATTTCAAATTTTCATCGTCCTTATGTCAGCAGGTCGTACAACTGGGCATTCCACCAATGCAACGACATCAAGCAAAGCCGAAAGCAGCAGCTCCACGGGTGAAACGGAAACCGGCTGGCGTACTTTGTACCTCCTGTGTCAAATCGTGCCCCTGGCTGCACTGGTTTTCCTCCTGCTGGCGATAGTCATCTTGCTTCCGCGCTTGAATCGTACTCAGGGTTCGTTGGCGCGCTCGGGACTAGAGCTGCGTGACTGGTCCAGTGTGTGTGACAACCCGACCTGCGACAGAGCCCTCGCCTCGCTGATGGAGCCCATGGATACGAACGTGTCCCCGTGCGATGACCTTTACAGGTTTGGCTCATATATTGACATGTCGAATAATGACTCGTCTTTCATTTTCGAATTCTCAGGTTTTACGTGCCAAATCGACAATATGATTATGAGGCACGCCGTAATTGGGGAACTCCGGTTTAACTTTGACCCCATGGAGTTCCTTACGGTGCACCGAATGCATGGTACGCGGACGCTTTTGCATTTCGCCCACATCGAAATGTCCAACTTTGTTAGCGGCTGTCTATGGCGCGGCTTAGCACAGCCGCACAGGCCCTGTCTTGAAAGCCATCTGCGGTGCAGAGCCTAGGGGCCCCGAGGGCTCAAGGCTTCATGTGCGCTTTGTTCTCGTCGCTTATTTCGCGCTGAAGCGAGAGGAAGCACGAAGGGCACTTCGCTCGCTGTTGCTGCTGCTGCTCTTCCTGGCGCCAGCGATTGTTTTCGCAGCAAGTGTCCGCGATCATAGATTAAGATATGTGTTGATGTTTTCCTATGCGTGCGTGACACCATGCTTGTTAATCTAGTTCGTAAACAAGCGTTTACAAGTTTATTCTGCCGATAAATCTACTATCCTTACTTCGTCTAGCTGTCGAATTTGCTATCGCAATGGATGCTTCACCTTTCGGGCAAAAGTGCGGCATTTTTTTCTTTTTTTTTACTTTTTCACACACCTTGATGTTTGATTTTCACCACACCGTTGTTTCAGTGCTAGTATCCGGGCCAGTCCTGTTCCTTTAGCCTTATTTATCTGACCCACTGCTGGAGTCTCCAGTGCTTCCCGTCTCATGACAAAAATTATTATCGTTGCCGCCATCAGCCACCCAAGGCTCCATACTTCAAGCCTGCCTGCCTTAAATATATGCATTGCATTCATCTAATAAAGTTCTGGCAAACGTCGAACATCTGGAGCGCTCTTGAAAGATTTAAAAAAAACTAAACATCTATTTTCTTTTCTATTCCCATCTTTATATGCAGGCACATGTGTGGTCGATGGCGGGCTGTAAATCCGAGGCGTCGCAGCTACGCCGCCGAGAACCATCACAACTTCCTCGTGACCATTCACCGCAGATTGTCAGGCTTGTCACTCGACTCTGGCAGGAGCGGTACTGACGTGCCGCCGGCTCGTGGTGGCTGCGACTTGCGCACTAGAATGATAGCCGTCTTCTACGCGAGCTGCCTTCGCTTCGGGCGTCGACCATCTATGCCGTCTCTACAGGCTGCGCTCTCTGGGGTGAGCAGTCCTTCATAGCTAAGAGACTGAGCGTAGTGATCTGCGGATTGCGGCAAATATGGGCGTAAACTATATAATGAATTATCCCTAAAAATTGTATCAATGTACGTTTTCTCCTTATGAAAACGTTATTCCAAGCTTTCCGTTCTTCCCATACAGGGTCTCATATTGTCGACCAATGACACCAATGAGACCAATTAAACGAGATATTATTGTGTAGAAGTCTCGCATATCGCTGCCTACATAGAGTGACCTGAAACTCTACTTATAGGGAACTCGGTGCTTTGCGTAGCACACAGAACGGGCAACGGGGTCTGACACATTACCATACACGGGTGTCTACTAAAACTGCTCGTTAAGCACCCAAGAAAGAAGGTAACACTCAGTTTTCTCCCACACATGTATGTTTACAGATTGGTATTGACGCTGCAGCGTGGCTGAGTTCAAGAAATTCCCAGGAGTTGTTGGCTCGTGTCGTAGCTGCTTGCCTTCGCAGTGGCGTGGCTTCCGTGATAAGAGTCCGAAGGAGCCCAGATGGGCACAGTATATTTATTGAAGTCGGCGAGACCCTCAAACACAGCCTGGCCAACGGCGAGGACGAGGATGGCGATGACGTCGCAACCGGGCGCCCTCGATGGTTCGTGGAAAAGGCACTTCAGGAACTTCAGCTGGACGTGCATTGGTCTAAGGTGGCCGAACTGGACGGCTTCGTCGACAGCACCCGAAGAAAGCTCGGTGGCGGGCTTCTTTCGGAGCCATTTAGAAACGTCCAAGACCAGCAGCTGCCTCGTAAGCTGGCCGAACTGCACTGGCACACTTTCCTAGAACCAGACCTGCGAAACCAGACATTCTTCGACTCGAGTGGCGTACGTATTTAGGCCTGCATCCGCAAAAATATCTTGTGCTAGAATTGCTCGTGAGAGCAAATTTCAGGAAAGTTCTGACGCCGAACATATTATTAGCAAAGGCGACCGGCCCGTGGCGAACGACACATACGAACAAGACGCTTTGTGAATTTGGCCCGCGTTTTGTACCTCGGCCTGAGGCTCCTTATGATTCAAAACAGCTTCGCTGTTTGTAATCATAAGGGAAAATGGGAGCACAAATTTCCAGCTGTAAAGGTACCATTCTCAACACTTTCAAGCATGGTGACTATATAACTCCCTGCTAGTCTTTAGTTTTTGCCACCAACCAGCGCTTAATTAACCTTAATGTTCCTGATTTAATACAGTACAAACCATTTACTCCTCCCTGGAAACTCGTGGTGAGAAAGATTTTCGCTAGCTTCACGACAGTCTCGGAGCCTGTCGTGCAATTATGATGTTGTTTAGTAGCATTCGCTACATAATTGCTAATAGCGCAAAAAACGCTGGACAAGAAAACGGATGCAGAAATGCGCAAGTGTGGCGCATTCTCGTGTAATAAAATTTGAGGGGGGGAGGGGAGGGGAGGGTTCCCCCCATTCTTCGGTATCCCATACTTTTCGCCGCTATTTACAATTATTCCTGAAACTTAGAATCGGAGCTTACACTTGTGCCTATACATCTTGATAGGGTCCAAGAAATTTGTCATTCTACGTGCGCGGCCTCATCGAAGTGGGAGAAGTCATACGCGCGTTGGGCGACTCGACGGAACCGGATGTGGCCAACCTGTACACGCTCCTTGTGCCGGCGGCCCAACTGTTCGCCTACGTCCGACCATGGCTGGTTCCCAGGAAGAACCGCGAAGACAGAGTCATCCCTGCCTGCCTTCGTGCAACGGAGCGCTGCTTTGCTTCGGAATTCTCCTCGCTGGTAGCAGCCTGGACTGAGTCTGCGCGGGCCCGGATGTACTTCGGCGACATGGTGTCAGCGCTCAGGAGCGCCCTCACGATTTCGGTTCCTGACCAAGACAACCTGGCAGTAAACGGCACCCATGCGCATGTTCCCTTCAAAGTCGACACCATCCGTAAGTTGTGCAGCGGTATCATCATTTTAAAACTACATTTATCACATTCTTATCTGCTTAATTGGTCCTATGAACACACAATCCGCAATATCTTCCTTTCATAAAAACTTTTCTTCGTTCATTGGCAGAGTCTTCGCTAATGTGCGTTCGTTATCATGATTGACCGGCGTTTACCTTTATTCAGAACGATTCAGCGTACGAACTACGTCTTGAATAAGGGTCAAGTTTTACAGCTCCTGAGAAATGGGCGCAGGCAAAAATAATTAGCACTAACACGTCTGTACCATGTCTCCCAACTCGTGCTCTGGCTAATCTATTTTTGGTTACTTTCGCAGCCGAGCGACGCAAAAGCGAGTTTGCATGCCGCAAGGAAAGCCTGTCTCCGCCGTTCCTCTCCACCGACGACTTTGTTGGCAACGTTGTCCTTATGTTCAAAGAGGACAGGTTCATCAACGCTGAGCCTCCCCGTGCAGTCGTGGCAGAGGTGACGAAAGACGGAACGTTCCAACTTCACAGTAGCCTCGGCTTCTCTTTATGGGCAAGCGAACACACGGTATTCGTACCTCCGCTGTACCTATCCGGAGACCTGCTGCACGCCGAAGCCTCGGAGCCCAGCCTAAACGTGCCTACGGTCGGTGTGCCCGTCCTGATTTCGTGGGCGCGCTCGGTAATAGCGCGTAGGGACCACTGGTCGGCGACGGCTGCATCGTACGGTAACTGCGTGCGAAAGAACCACCCTCTGGATCACGCATTGAGCGACAGGGCCTCCGACGAGGTGTTGCTAACGAACGCGCTGCTGGCGCCTTGGGCCGTCAGGGTTGCGTTGAATGCAACAGCCGTGATGGCTAGGAAAGTGCGCGGAGCTTCCGGTCATCGCGAAGCGAGTTCGTTGTCGTCGAATTCAACGGTCGTGCCCAGAGACTCGAACGACAAGGCGAGGACGCAGGTCTTTTTCGGGAGACTATGCCTGATGAAGTGCGGTGACCCGATAGGTGCGTCGGCTTGCAGTTACGCGACCGTGCATTCTCCAGAATTCGCGGAGGCCTTCGGCTGCCCGAAGCACCGGGAACCATCCGAACATCATCCCTGCACCGACATTCTGAGCAGCCTAGCTGCTACACTGGCATCAATTTCCAGCATTCCCAGCAATGACTCTCTAACTTAGAGAATCTGAGTGAAGGGGAACGCTTTTGAATATTTTGAGTCCCGTGTGCTGTTATTCATTTAACATTAGGTGTGTAGTTCCAGCTCAAGATACCTCTGTTACTTAAATCGGTATTGTGCCTCATATAGGGGATCGCATGGTAAAGTTCCCTTTTGCGTGATTTTTTTACACAGAAAAGTCGAGTTGCCTCCAAGAACATTGATAGTGAAATTTTGTTGTTAACGACAATTTTCTATGGAAATCAACTATAGGCTGCTGCTTTATGATTTTCAAAGAACGTTTCCCCGTTCGTAATTCTTGTTGCGCATTTAGCTCATGATTATACTGACAGAGGTGCACGAGCCTTCGCAGATGGTATTCCAAAATGCGAAGCCATATCGCCGACTTTGGCACTGCTGCAACAAATCTATTTCTTTCATCTTTGCCTAATCCTCAAACGCTCGTCTGTCTTATTTTGGAATAAATCGCGCACTTATGAGTCCCACAGAAGCACACTGAGAAACTATCGAGCATTCTATTGAAACCAAGGTACTGTGTTTTTATTTAGCCTCTCAGGTTCCTAAAGCACATTACGAGCATACAGCGAAACACATTAAACTAGTTAGAACCGCATAGTCTACATACTGCATGCAACTTTTGTATGTTTGCTTGCGACGCAATTTCGTGCGCTTGGCTTTGAAAAAAGGAACCAAATGCATACAGATGGATGGATGAATGCAAAACTGTAGTGAAAGCCCTGAGGTACGCGACTCAGCGCGCTGCGGGCCGCTCCCACGTTGGGACAGTAAGGCCATGCCCGACCGCCGCATCGTGGGCCCTCTGGATAGCCCATAGTTGCGCCCCGGCATCGGGGTTCTTGAATCAGATAGCTACAGAAGGAAAGTATGGCATATGCTGGGGCAACTACAGCTCGCTCACAATTGTTAGGTTGTTGTTGTTGTTGTTGTTGTTGTTGTTGTTGTTGTTGTTGTTGTTGTTGTTGTTGTTGTTGTTGTTCCCAATACCACTTGTCTTTGTTCTTTGTACGCCATCGCGGCTGCTTCTAAAGCGCTAGGCAATCGCAAAACGACAAGGCGCGTCTCAGGCCTCTCGGGCCCGGCACGCATCCGCGTCTCGTGCTGCAACCATTAGCGCAGTGTTTCGCCTTACGTAGATGTAAACCATCATTCACTCTGCCAACTTTCTTAACCTAATGCATGCGCTACCACTGAAAAAAAAATAACTTGTGTAAGACCAACGTTCGTAATCTATTAACGTCTTTGTAAAGTTATAAGTTACTTATTAACGTAAAAGATTGGATTAGTGCAGTAAAACACGTTGGTGGGGCTAGTTGGTGCATAGCTTTCAATAGATGAAGCACCAAAAGTGACGGCACACAAGAAGAAATACAGACAGGACAAGGCGCGACTGTGTGATTCAAAGCATATTCATTCATTCACAAAACTTTATTAGTATCCTGAAGCCCGGTCTTTTCAGACCGAGGCGGGCCGCGTCCACGTCGGCACCGCCAGGCCGAACCTTATGGCGTCATCGTGGACCCTCTGGACAGCCCATAGCTGATCTTGATATGAAGAGCTTGATATCATCTTGTGCCAGTAAAGCCATTTTTCTTCGGGGTCGGCGAGAGTCGCGGGACAGCCCGCAAGCATAACAACGCGACTTTTTTTGACGAGGAAACAGATCAATCCGAAATTTTTAATTAGTGTTTCTTTTTAGATTCGAATTATTTTCCTAACTGAGCCGATTCTCGGCCAATCCACCATGGATGGTACGGGCCATTCGTTGAGGGAAAGCTACCAGCCAACAAGAACAAGCGCTTGTACTTCTCTGTTTCATCTGTTTCGTCCTCGTCTCAGACTGTTGCCGCATTAGTAACGTCTAGTAGAGTAGCCTATCTCTCCTATCAAAGTTGCACGAGATTACGCGTATATCTAGACTGGAGACTTCGGTGTTAGCGCAATTTTCATGTGCTTGCCCAACGTGTGAAATGTTTTACTTGCCAACGAACGGCTCTCTAAATATTTGCGAAACGCTGTGAACTGGCATAATTAGAAGACGAGGAAGAAGTCCAGTCAGTGTCAACCGTGCGCGCGTGTCTTCACTTCTAGTCTGAGAGACAAAGAAGAAGGGCCAATCCTGGAACCTGTCGTCGATCATCTCGGCTGAGACATGAGTGCATCATCGCCGCCTGATGCCACCGGTAAGAGTTGCTGGAACGTTAAATCGTACTCGGCTGCAAGTGTCGTGCACCGAAATTCTCGTATTCAACTAAAGCTTATAGGTAACTGAGAACACTCCGGTGAGTTCTCTCCTGATGCGTTGCGAAGCAACCCCAGCGTTCCTTCCTGCACGTCCACTTATAGCTAAACATTTCGACAGAATTGCCTGTCTGGTTGGGAAATTGATTAGAACTTGAGACTGACTCCAACCAAATAACTGAATTTTATTAGCCCGACGTTTCGGAGCCCATTCGGCTCCTTCTTCAGGGGGTTGTTATTCGGGGGGTGGCGGTGTGCCGCTTTTAAAGCATCTTTTTTGAAGAAAGGAGGGAGGGGGGAACGGGAGGTGGGGAGACACTTCACAGACGGAAAGGTGGGGGGGAACAAAAGGAAAGGGGGGTGTGTTGTTGAGCGCTTCCATGGTGCTGGGATGACCGGTGCTGGGGGGAGTGCTCGCGAGGGTGCCCTTGATGGGGGGCGGGGGGGGGGGGAGGTTACAGGGTCGCGCCGACGTTCTGTGTTGGTGAAACAAGCGGGAGTCTATCTGGCTGTGCGTCCTTTTCTTCTTTTCGTCAGGTCGCCAAGGCCATGGACATACACCGAGGGTAGGTTGCCCTTCACGCGGTTTATGTTATTCCCCGTATTCTGAATGTGCCATGACTCCAGTAGTAGTCTCTTTCGCCAGTTCGTTTCTGTTTGAAGGATTTCAGTTTCCTTGAAAGCAATTTTGTGGTCGGCGTCTTGAGAGTGTTCAGCGACGGCGCTGCGAATACGGTTGAATGTCCTGACGTCGTTCTCGTGCTGTCTGATCCTTTCTTTTAGATTTTTGGTTTCCCCGATGTACGACGCCGGACAGTCGGCACAACTGATTTTGTAGACGACGCCTTGAGCTTTTTCTTTAGGTGGACGATCTTTTGGTTTAGGGAGGAGGATATTGAAAGTGTTTATTGGTTTGTGCGCCACTTTGAGGCCTTCTTTTTTTAATATTCGGCTGAGCGCTTCGCTGGTACCTCTGATGTACGGGATGGACACTCGCTTCTGGGGTTGGGGAGAAGTCGACGGCTGAAGGTCCCGCATTTTGCTTCTTCTTTTTTTTTGTTGTCTGGTTGTTTTTCGAATGAAGTCATCTGTGTAGCCATTCCTCCGAAGTTCGTTGAGAACCGTTCTCTTTTCTTTCTTTAGATCCGATTCCGATGAGGAATGAGTTTCGGCTCGTTTGAATAAAGAATTTACAACAGATGTCTTGTGGTTTGCCAGATGGTCGGATTGGAAATGAAGATAGCGGCCTGTGTGGGTTGGTTTTCGGTAGACTGAAAATTTTAAAATGCCGTCTTTTCGTGTAACTTGTACATCTAAGAATGGGAGTGATCCGTTCTGTTCGCGCTCATATGTGTACTGTATATCCGGGTCTATGGAGTTTAAGTGTTTCTGCAAGTTTTCGACTTGGCTCGTCTTCACGATGCAAAAACAATCATCCACGTACCTGAGGAAGACTTTTGGTTTCGGCGAAAAAGTATTTAAAGCTCTCTCCTCGATGCTCTCCATAGTCAAGTTAGCTATGGCAACGGAAATTGAGGCCCCCATAGGAGTTCCCCCCATCAAGGGCAGCCTCGCGAGCACTCCCCCCAGCACCGGTCATCCCAGCACCATGGAAGCGCTCAACAACACACCCCCCTTTCCTTTTGTTCCCCCCCACCTTTCCGTCTGTGAAGTGTCTCCCCACCTCCCGTTCCCCCCTCCCTCCTTTCTTCAAAAAAGATGCTTTAAAAGCGGCACACCGCCACCCCCCGAAGAACAACCCCCTGAAGAAGGAGCCGAATGGGCTCCGAAACGTCGGGCTAATAAAATTCAGTTATTTGGTTGGAGTCAGTCTCAAGTTCTAACGTCCACTTATGAGCGGGCTGTGGATCACTTTCGTGGGCAATCTAGATGTTAAATTGCGTTCTTTTTGTGATTTTTTTCTTTCAATTGTGCCATTGAACCTTGAGCTCTCAGTATTTATTATTTGAGACAGTTGTCAGAGGTTAAAAAATAAACCACCATACTGCCTTTGTATTCTCGGGGGAAAGGGGGGAGGTAACAAACATCGGGCGTAACGTGAGATCAGGATGTTTACGTAGGAGGTGCTAAAGGCGCAGGCCCCAAAAAAGATAGCACGTATTGACTTGCATTCAGAACTGCGTGTTTATTAAACAACATAATTTTCTTGAAGTATTTAATTAAATGTGTACCTTTGAAACGTCTGGGGTATTGCTTCAAAGCTATTTTATATGAGAATCATATCGTTTCCAACATTTCAGATATTCGACAGTTGTTTAGAGCTCCTTAACCCTAACACTCGCAGCGCTCAACATTTTAAACATTTCTAATATTCACTCGCAACTGCATTGCATTGCTGTATTTTTTATCTTTTCGCTGCTTAATGTGCACACGATGTGTATGTTCAAGCCTGTAAATGTAAAAGCAGTTCTTTGTAATCTTTATGCGTTTCTCATCGTTTCAAGCACCAGGAAAATCATGCGGCGCGGGAACAATTGACGAAGGCATTCCCAAGGAGCTACAAGGCATCTTTGAGTAAGTGGTATAAACGAAGGCATAAAAAGCTATGTGCCAGCTCCTCGCCATAGTCAATAACGCGACTGTATTTGCCAGATAAAGATGAACGTTGGCCATTTTTCACATAGCATGTTACATGGAGACGCCATTGAACGTGTTTTGAAACCTTCAGTAGTATTTGAAGAAGTAACTAGTGCTAGTAAATATAGCGCGATTGCTTCCAAACGTGTTTATAGTGTGGCAGATGGGCCTAACAAAATGTAACACAAGCGCTCGTTTGCAGGAAACACCATTTATGAAGGAGGGGGGGGCTATGAATTTCGGCATGCAAGCGTGCAGTCAAAATCGCAAGATCTTTTTATTATATGTTTGCAAAGACACGTTCCAACTTTATGTGATACCAGACGCTGATTTTGGTCGGGTTGAGATGGAAGATGTTATTATGACGAAAAAGTCATCCAAGTGTATCCCTACAGTTGCGCAGCTGCCACCAGACCATAACCAGTTTTCTTGTTCACACTAAATTAGTAGACGTGTGGTTGTAGCACAGCACATAGGTCTGTTACCATATTTACGAAAACGGGGCTAGAAACGCTTTACGTGCGGCAATGTGAATGCGGATATGTCCCTGGAAATGTCACCAAATGTGGGATCATAACTCCCTATCATGCGTTAAGTGTTTACCACGGGCGTACACAAACAATCCCGCGCGTTTTCTTTTTCTGAACTTGTGTCTGTTAACCTGGAGTCGCTTTCGGACACGGAAAAGCCAATATGGTCGTATCCGTAAAACAATAAACAAGTTGTCATTCCTCCAACTTACTGCACTCAAGTAATGAAAATTTGCCTACATCATTAAGATTGACGGGAAACTTATAACGAAATTGGTCATGAAAGCGCACCATCAGAATTCTTGCGTGTCCATATATCATCTAGTATTGTGCTGACACATGTCTATGTGTGCAGTATCATCGAGCAAAGCAAGGGCCAGATGCTCGCGTGGCTAAAGGATTTGGTTGCCATCCCCAGCGTGTCAGCCGAGAAGGAACACCGCAAGGACATCATGCGCGTCATCAAAGAAACGAACAGGGTAAAACAATAAGGAACTTAGTCAAAAAGGGTGTCCTTCAGCGTCTATATAAGTCCACTTCTTTTCTATTGGTACTTTTTTTCTCGCGTAGGTCTTTTTCGCTGAGGCTCACAATAACGGACTCAGTTTCCCGTAGATAAGCGCATTCTTGTTTACTTGGGCCTTTTCCCCTTCAGCTGGTAGCAATACGCTGAGAAATTTACTATGCATGTGCGCGAATTTGTAAGCACTGCCTGGCGCCAATGGTCTTCCCGAAACTAAAATTTAGGTTAGTTAATGTTAATGGTATTGGCAAACGCATCTGTTTGATAATGGGCTGACTTGATCTCAACTGCAGTGCCAAGCCAGAATGGTACAGAAAACTGCATTGGCGGGCGTTTTATCGCGTGTTACGTAAAGCGCTGCTTATGGACCACTTTGGGAAGTCAAGAATACATACCGCACTTGGGTACGCAATGCGCTCAATATAATGTCGTATATGCCTTTCACTATAACTACGAGAAAATGTCCTCAAGAATGACAAGTGGACAGTTCTGCTGGTGTTAGTGGCTAACGCTACATCAACGGATCTTGCGGCTTTTGCACGACTTAGAAAAGAGGATACGCATCCGTCTCTATGAACAAAGCCCCAGAACCACCACGCACACACACTTCTACCCCTTTATTAGAAAACACGAATGTAATAGCGATAAATGCGACTTCTTCCTCGTTTTTTTTAATTATTTTTTCAGCAAGTCTCAGACGTAAGGGCGCTTGTTGGAAAGACCAAGCTTTATATTTTGCCAAAACCAACTTGAGTTTCGCAATATCGCTGTCGTACGTCGCAGTCCGCAGCAATGCTTGACATGAAGCTATGACAGAGGCATCGTTGATTCGGCATAGGCATCGCAGCCGAAGCTGTATGCGGTGTGCCACAGTGCAGTTCGGTCACCGCTGGCGCGTTTGCTCTTGTTCCGGCTTGTGCATGCCCGACCACTGACTCATTTGTCATCGCATAACTTGATCCACTCGTCATTCGAAGCAAGTCTTTTTCACTTCATGTTCAAGGTGTGCAGCATCGCACCCCTTGCAATGCCGCCTAGTTACGTTTGGTTTCTGCTGAGCAGTGTTTTCGGTTAGCATTGGTGGCTGCAAGGCAAGCGATAGCGCCTAAAACATTACAACGCTGCACATACTTTCAGGGTTATATTTGTCCTCGGCATGTTCTGCCTCAATCGCAACAAAGTACGTGGGCGTTCCAGAAGGGATACCCATGGCCTGAAAACCGAAGTTTACAATGTCGCTCATCTTCCTTGTGTATCGCTACATCACTGACAAAAAAGTCCTTGGCACACTTTTTCTCGAAGCCCTTGAAGGAAAATATTTTGTCAATTCAGTGTTACGTGAATAATAATTTGTCAAAGGGATATCATAGAACTGCGTTGATCATGAGGAAGAAATTGTTAGGCCACTGGAAAACCAACCATTTCTGTGGCTGGGTCGCAGATACTGCAAGAACAAGGCGTCCACGTGACCACGGTGCCCTTAGGCGACCAGCAGCTGCCGGACGGGAGCAAGCTGCCGCTGCCACCACTGTTGTTGGGCTCGACCAGTCAAGAGCCCGGCAAGAATACCCTGTGCGTCTACGGGCACCTGGACGTCTATCCGGCGCGCAAGGTAATGGTGAACGCAAGGGCCAAAGTAGAGCCTACGTGGTTTCTTTCCTTCCTAAATAGTGATTGTGTTTCCTTTCATTTTCTGTGTCTGCACTATCCATGTTTCATGTGGCTGCTTTAACAAACGTGATTTTATCAACTTTTTCACCTTTGTGTTGGTTAAAAGTTCCCGAGATCACTATCTATAGAGCGCTGTCGCAGCGCATCTTGGATTGCGTCGTGCCATTTGTGCCGCGGTATACGGAGGGATATTTGTGCAGCCGGAGCGATGAAAGGGTCTAGTTAGTGCACGCTCATCATTACGTTGCGCTGAGTTTTGCACCGACAAAAATATGACGAAGAAGAAGAGAAGGACGCGGACGGACGACGCGCGAACTATCTACCCTCCTTCGTCATATTTTTGCAAGTGTAAAACTCTACGCAACGTAAACATGAAGGTGCAAGAGAGTTTGCAACTGCGCAAGTTTTATACTGATAAATCTAACGCCAATCGTTCGGCAACGCTGTAGACCGTGGATAATCGAGGAATTTGTCTTGCAATAACGCAGGGATTCATTGACAAAACGTGCGGCGGCTTCCGCTATTCTTCAGTGGGGCTAGGTAATGCTGATGTGTACCTCTTACAACAATTCTTCGCAACATCGAAATGTCTTGCATTAGGTGTTAATATTGTCTCACGATTTTGCGGAATAATTAGGTCACGATACTTTGAGTTAAATGCATTTCATGTCTATATGGCAGCTGGACAGCGATGCGCACTATGAAAATATATCTTTGATACTCTGAACAAACATGTTTTTTCTGTATTGTTCGAAACATTGGCGTTTGGTGATAATTGGAGGCTTATTTACCCTAACCATTGCCAGAGGAAGATTTCGCGACGAAGACTTAGCTCGCCACCAATAAATTCATATATATAGTCGGGTACAACTTCAGAAGGCCGCGGCATTTGCCGCTCAAAGGCGGATGCACACATGCCTCCACCAGTGGGCGCGTGCACTTTAGACTGACGTCATGAGCCAGACGGCCGGTGACACCTCCGACGGGGAACATGGCAGCCCGCGCTTCGAGCTGGGCCGAGTCGCGTCAGCGGGACTATTTCTTTAGGGGCGGAGGCAATCGGCTGCCTCGCTTCGGTTGTCTGGGCTCCTGCTTTCTTAAGTTGTGCACGACTATGGAAGGGCGAAGTTCAACGAAATTCACGTACTGTCCATCGTTCGTATCATGGCTTAACCGCCACGACAGCGGGCGCTGACATGCGCGGCAGATATTGTCGGCTTATAATTTGTTTTATTGTTTGTTTTTGCTTGTTTGTGTGCCTGTTCCCAAACATAGATCAGTGCAGAGTAATCTCGGTACGTAGCTCTGCTGTTCTACTCGTAATGGAAGTATGTTGATGATGGTTATGTGGTATTTGTGCCGTGGTATTTAACACGGTGGCTAAGCTGAGCGACAGAACATGCGTAGAGATAAAGGCACACGCTGGTTCCGTACTCTGGTGACACCGAGACTGCCCTCGCAACGAACGTTTCGATAAGTGGGAGCATTTTGGGTTTCAATGCGACTGGCATTCTTTGGGAACTTAACCCAGCTTGCGGTATGCCTGTTTGCCCGTCCATATATCTAACCTATTTCACACCAACATGCGTTCCTGGGCATTCCATGGTCTAATGGGTAGAGCACCGGGCTGTCGTGCTGAGGGGAACGGTGTTCCAAACCGAACGTCGGACCAACTTTGGTCACCGGGTATGTGACACTGGTTATTTGTGCCTCTCTTCAATTCACCAGTTTCGCGCAAACTTGGATCACTGGGCTTGTGCCGCTCTGCACTGACACGCGTCACATATTTCAGACCCATGCCACGCATGGACTTCGCAGCGACGGCACCGTTAGAATGTGCCAGAATGTGTGTCTGTAGATGGAAGGGCGAGGAAGGAGCCCCGCTGCATTACTTGCACGCCTCACACGTGACGCATTTCGGCGGTGGCGACGCGGTGTGCCGCAACAATGCTTCAACGCTAATCGAGCTATCGTCGGCAGTCACTCTGAGATGGTTTCCGTCCGAATATTCTTTGTGTGCAGTAATCGCTACGAAAGCGGTCATTCTCACCACGACAACCTCGCAGGAGGACGGGTGGACGGCGGACCCGTTTCTACCTACGGAAAAGGACGGCCGACTCTTCGCAAGGGGCGTAGCGCACGACAAGGGTCCCCTGGTCGCATGGATCGGAGCTCTCTACGCTTACCGCAAGAGCGCCGCAAAAGCTTCGCCCGTCAATCTCAAGGTATGACTACAAGCAAGATCGTGTTATCGCGTTCACTTATTGTGAACGATCCTAAAATGTGAACACTCGTACTTTTACGTGAACCATTGCAATGTCTGCTTGTTGCTAACGCACCTTGAATAGGCTTACGGTAGCGCGGTTCAAAAACAGAGTGCGTGTGTTGTTGTGTGTCAGTAGGATTAAAAGACAGCGCCACGTGTGTCATTGTGTGTATTCTTTTGTCCTGTCTTTCAATCGCGCTACCGCAAACCTATTCAAGATGGAGAACTCGCCTAGAGTTGCAAGAATGATGTTGGTTTGGATAGCTCGTCTCAAGAAGCTCGTTTTGCTTGACCAGCTCGCTCAATTATTCGCTAGTCTGCAGCCACGTATAGTGCCATGGACATTAGCCTGTTTTCTGGAATGACGGCAAAGGCTTCAGCGTATCTGGTTACTAGAGGGTGGTTGGTGTCAGATGGAGTGTAAGCCAAGATGTATGTGCAAAATCGAAAAAAATACAGATGCGCTGAAATAATTTACCATGCGGTAAGTGATTCATCTCATTTGCCTGCCAGCCTGGTTCTCTTCAGATTTCGGTAATGGACAGGAAGCCCCGAGCGTCCGAACAAACTAGCATTATGATCTCTTGAGGCCACGTCCAGATGAAGTGCAAAGTACGGTATTCTAATAACAAATGAAAAGCACAGAAAATAAGCACTGCAGGAGTGATCTGGCGCGCACCAAAAAACACCTGCCGATTGAACGATTTTTGCGTAGAGGGAAATAAAGATAGCAGTCGCACCTCCTTGCTTCGCTGAAGAGCTTGTTCAGCTTTTCTAGGTTTTCTTTTTTGCGTGTGTGCTCTGACACACTCTGTCGCTGTTCCGGTGCAGTTCCTTGTCGAGAGCATGGAGGAAGTCGGCTCACTGGGTCTGGGACGCTACTTGGCGGCGAGCGCCAAGCAGGACTTCTTCAAAGGCATAAAATTCGCCTGCATCCCCAATGGCTTCTGGCTGAGCTCGCGTACCCCCTCTATCAGCTACGGGCTCAGGTAGATGTGACTACGTTCTATCTTGGTTTATCTCGATCCGTTTTCGTTACTTAAGAACAGTTTTGTGTAGCGCGTATTGAGCAACAGAAAGCAGTATCGGGAGTTTTTCATGTCGCTCTACAATTTTCTCAGTGACACTTTTCATCTGAAAACATTTGAGAAGTTGATTAAATAATTAAGATTAATTATCTCATTAGGCGGAATTAAAAGCATTGTTTGAGTATCTCCAAGCGGCCGCAAACAACATTACCTTTGTTCTATGCATCTAAGTGGCGTTTGCGTATTTTTAAACTCTGGCTTAAGTTAGAGTACACCACTGAAGTTGAACATGAAACGAAATCGTTTGCATGATTAACACTGCAACCAGACGAATTGCTTACATCTGTAGTGGAGCTGCTCGATCTTTCACTACGCCTGCGCACGGCTGAACAAATGGTGGCGAGCTTGTTCTCCGTAGAGAAAACGACATCCACGCCATAGCGATACGCTAACTTTGCTAGCATAGCGATACGCTAGCCATACGCGACTGGCAGTGGACATAGGGGATGACGGCCAGCTTTTCTTTCTCAGTCCCTGTAGCTTCACGTGCGCCCTTTTTCACTCTCCGCTTGGCGCCACACTCGGTGGGTATGTCTTCAGAATATGCTTCTTCTTTTTCTCGCAGATACGTCACGAGATCATGCTTAAAGAATTTCATATACGCTTTCGCGACGTCTCAAAATTAATCCCATGGCGTTTTGTGCTGAGGCTTCTCAACTTAACCTATCACAGTTACTAACTTCATCAATGTGCAATGTGACCCACCGTGGCATCTTACTGACTATGACGCTACGCTGCTGAGCAAGAGGTCGCGGGTTCGGTCCCCGGCTGCGGCGGTCGCATTCCGATGACAGCGAAATGGCAAACGTCCGTGTTCCGTGAAATAGGCTGCGTTAAAGGAGACCAGGTTGTCTTTATTAATCCTAAGCTATCCACGACGACGTCTCTGATAACCAGCTTTGGGGCAGTAAAGCAGACAACTTAGTTTAGTTAACATCAATGATAGAACGAGAGAAGTAAGACCTTTGAGAGGCCCTATAACATCTCTTCCGGCGGTGGAGCCGGCTATCATGTGCTTTCATTTTAGACTTGTGTGAGGCCCGCCGCAGCGCTGGCACTATACGACCTGTGTCGTGCGCCGCGTTTGTCATGTATCGCGATAACGTCTACAAACGCACCCTAACTCTACTGCTCAGAAAAGGCTGCAAATGCTAGCTTTTATTACAATGGTAATAGAAGGATATTTCTTAGATACAGCCTATGGTCGCTGGAAAACATAAAGGTAGGGCACAATAACTGAAATGAAAGCTGTCAAAATTAATCGCTAGATTTGATACAATTGAGCTTGATATAACAGTTTCAGGTTACCGTGAATAAGCAGTTCACTTCAGTGCGTTTTTAACGCGATGAAGATACGGGAGCACGAGGTTTAGTTTCCTGAGAGGCCTTAGTGACTTGAGTAGTGCGAACCGATCAATAATTTGTGCCGTATAGGTGCCCCGCAGTGAACGAAAATTAGTAAAAAGCACATATGCGACTTGTTCTTGCTGTCCTGTGCGAAAAAGATCATTTGGATGGGCCCTCGCCCGAATGTATAAACAAAATTCTGTAAAAGACCGAAATGAAAACCGCTTCCCGATACTGTAATTATTTTAAGCCGAACCGAAATCAATTAGTTATTTAACTCAGTGGCTCTTTAACTGAACGAGAGCGAAACATTCAACGCGGACTCTTCTTCACTGGCTATAAGAATTCCTCACATACCATAAAAAATCAAGCAAGATTCTGCGATGTTACTTGTCTTTAGGATACATGATGTCACTAACTTCAACCACTCACAGTTATTTTCCACAACAGTTCTACAGTTGTTTTCTTTAGAGCGAAGGATTCACACTAATCACTATGAATAATCACACTACTTTGCGACAGACTAATAAGCCAAGTAGGTAAGCTCTCCCGACTAACGAAGGTCCTAATAAAGAAACGACAAAGATTGAAAGTTTCTAACTCAACAGATCAGGTATACTTCTGTTGTGCCATTACCACAAGCCCGGATTCCGAATCTGCAAGATGCGGAATCTATCCTGCGAGCGCCCTAATTCTCCCTTCACAAGTCAAGATGCTGAGCCGTCGTGCGGGGCCTGCGGGAGAAGCCTCGGCGAGCCGCATGTTTGGACGTGTCGGCGTGTGCCAGACAGCCCGGCGCCGCACCTCCCTTGCCTGGAGGTCACCGCGCGCGCGAACTTTGAACCGGGTGGCCAGCGCGGTCGCTGGTTGGACCCCTCGGACGACCGTCGTGTGCTGACTTTGTATTGGGCCGTTTGAGTGACAATGGTTCCTCGGGGATTATAAAAGCAGCGACACGCCGCCTGAAAAACAGGATCCGCCGTCCCACCGGGAGAGAGTGTCGCTCCCGACTGGGGTGAGATGTGTCACGCGTTTTCGCCGGACGTCGTCGTGCGAGAACAGTCGCGTTTGTTGTGAGCACTCGGCCCCAGTGCCGACCCGTTCATGTCCTGTATGATAACCTGTATATAATGTATAAAGTCCCTTTTGTTATTCTCATCGACGCCAGGCTCGGAGTCTTCGCTACCAACGCTCTGTCACGAAACGGGTGACGAGCGCTATGGGACCACAAAGCCGTAATCGTGGTGCAGCGGTGCAAGTTCGTAACAGTGGATGGCAGCTACGGGATTGACCGGCATCAGCTACCTCGGCGCGGTGAGTGCCTGAAGTTTACCTCAAACACCAGACTTTCTCTAACACAGGTTATAGTAGCTTAGGGAAGGATTTGCTGTTGCATTTTGATAACCTTGTGTGTTTCAAGCCTAGCAAGAGTGTTTTGAAAACCAGGGGATGCTGAGGGGGTAAAACAGGGCAGTGTGTGATATACTTGCATATGTCTTACTAGTAGTGTTATAGTAGCGTACGGCAGGTATATTCAAAAAGGGTAAACAGCAGGAGGACAGTGTGAACGATGGAGAAGTACAAGGTGAAGGAACTTCTCGAAATTTGTGAGGAGTTGGGCATTGAGTTGGGCTCAACCAAAAGAAAGAATGCGATCCTTGAGGTCATGAGGACCGGGGACGTAACGGCTGAGGAAGCCGCTGAGGCCTGGGCGGGTATCAATGAACGTCGGGAAAGGGAGGAGAAGGAACGTTGCGAGCAGGAAAGGAAGGAAAATGAACGACGGGAAAAGGAGGAAAGGAGAGAACAGGAACGTCGCGAAGAGGAAAAGGAGGAAAGGAGAGAACAGCAACGTCGCGAGGAGGAAAAGGAGGAAAGGACAGAACAGCAACGTCGCGAGGAGGAAAAGGAGGAAAGGAGAGAGATTCGTGAGCACGAGCTTAAAATGAAAGAGTTGGAGACCCGAAATAGCTCGCCAGCGCCTAGTCTCACTTCTAATGTTCCAAGAATACGCGATCAACTTCCACCCTTTGTCGTCGGAGAGGATATGGCCAAATACCTCGTGAAATTTGAGCACGTGTGCGAACGGAATAGCATTGAGCGATCCCTTTGGGCACAGAATCTGTTAGCCTTGCTTCCTGGGGAGGCATCAGACGTAATAACTTGCTTATCGAAAGAGGCGTTCGAGAGCTACAGTGATGTGAAGGAAGCGCTACTGCGGAAGTACAAATTGTCGCCCGAAGCTTTCCGGCAGAGGTTCCGGTATGCAAAAAAGGGCAAGGAGTCGAATGTTGACTTCGCGTTTCGTCTAAAAGCCGACTTGGTGGAATGGCTGAAGGGCGAAGAGGTTTACGACGACCGCGACAAAATTGTCGAATGCATCGCGTTGGAGCAGTTCTACCGTTGCATTGATGAGGATGTCCGGCTCTGGCTGCAAGATAGGCTAAAAGAGGTTAAGCTAAACAAGGCAGCAGAGTTAGCGGAAGAGTATTACACCCGCCGCAGCTTGCACAGCAAGGCAGTGCGCATAGAAAAAGCTGATAGGAGAGATTGGTTTTCCGGGAAGTCCGACGAACGGAAGCAAATCACGCGTCGCGAGTTTCGGGACGACGAATCCCTTACCAAAGAAACTGTAAGGGAAGGACAGAATGCATCTCAGAATGATGACGATGGTCCGAAACAGCGAAACGAAATGACGCGTTCTTTTGAAAAACGGAAACCGTTAACCTGCTACAATTGCAAAAAGCAAGGGCATATCGCTGCAAGCTGCCCAGAGAGAATTGCTTTTGCAACGATACAGGAAACTCACAAGAACATACGTCTATTGGAGCCCTATGTGCAGGAAATTAAGGTAAACGGCAAGAAGTGCCGAGCACTGCGGGACTCTGCAGCAACTATGGACGTTGTTCACCCGTCTTTCGTCTCCTCGAGTGATTTTACTGGAGAGTGCGTTAGGATACGGCAAGTGGCCGAGAAGGAGAGTGTCTGTTTACCGATCGCAACGGTTATCATTGAAGGAGAGTTTGGGAAACTTAACACCGAAGCCGCTGTGTCAGCCGCCCTCCCGGAGCAATTTTCCTACCTCTTCTCAAATAGCTCGGAGCAGCTGCTCAGGGATCAGGGCAAATCATTCTTTGCCGACGTGGCGTACATGGCCCCCACGCGATCCAAAGCGCGCCCGCTATCGAGGGAACTTGACTTAGCGTCGGTGAGCGAAAGGCGGTGCGGCACACGGACTGATCAGGGTAACTTGAGTGGCGAGCAGTCACGGGAGAGGCAGAGCTCGGAGGCTGGCCTAGACGAGCGGGTCCTGGAAGTGAGTGGGAGTGACGCGTACAGTGCTAGCCGCGATATAGACGCGACGCCGCAATTAGGCGACGCGGGCTCCACACTCGCTCCGGTTTCCGCCAGCCGGCAGGAGCAGGCTGCAGTTGAAAGAGAAAGTCTGATTCGCGAGCAACAGGAAGGCTGTTCATTAGCCGATCTGAGGAAGAGCGTCAAACGGGGAGTGAAAAAAAAGAGGGTTTCATTTGGCAAGGAATCTGGCTTATTGTACCGCCGCTACACGGATAAGCAGGGTCGCAAATATAAGCAGCTTCGGATTCCGCGAAAATATCACCGGGAAAAATGAATGACCTCATTTGCTTCCTCAGTAGTATGTTTTCGGTCCAAAGCGATTTCAAGGGGACCATTCTATTTGTCATTATTATTGCTGATTATTAATTGTTTCTATTTTGTTGTGTTGTTGATTTGAAAACTGATTGTTTGAGCCTTGTGTGCTAGATCGTACACCTGCCTCTTGTTGCAGCGGGAGCAAAAAGAGGGATAGCAATTTAGTTAGGTTGATTTGAATTATGGCCTTGTCTGGTGTTTGACGGGAGACAGAGGGCACTTGTTCGTGTTGGGTGTTGCCTTTTGCCGGTCGGTTTTGCAAGCTGCAGAACGACCAAGCGGGACCAGTGGCGAGAAGCAAGGTCTTAGGAACGACCCGAGCGGAGCTGGTCAAGGTGCCTTGGCGACGACGCGGTGAGCAGAGCTCCTGTCCTGGCGAGTCGGACCTGGGCACGTGAAGTTACCTGGCGTCCCGACACTGGACGTGAACTTGGACGAGCCTGACGAACGTGCGCGCCCGGCATCCGAGCCACGTGGAGGCAGCTCGTCTTCCCGGCGCCTTATCTGAGGGCGGGGATGCTGTTGTGCCATTACCACAAGCCCGGATTCCGAATCTGCAAGATGCGGAATCTATCCTGCGAGCGCCCTAATTCTCCCTTCACAAGTCAAGATGCTGAGCCGTCGTGCGGGGGCTGCGGGAGAAGCCTCGGCGAGCCGCATGTTTGGACGTGTCGGCGTGTGCCAGACAGCCCGGCGCCGCACCTCCCTTGCCTGGAGGTCACCGCGCGCGCGAACTTTGAACCGGGTGGCCAGCGCGGTCGCTGGTTGGACCCCTCGGACGACCGTCGTGTGCTGACTTTGTATTGGGCCGTTTGAGTGACAATGGTTCCTCGGGGATTATAAAAGCAGCGACACGCCGCCTGAAAAACAGGATCCGCCGTCCCACCGGGAGAGAGTGTCGCTCCCGACTGGGGTGAGATGTGTCACGCGTTTTCGCCGGACGTCGTCGTGCGAGAACAGTCGCGTTTGTTGTGAGCACTCGGCCCCAGTGCCGACCCGTTCATGTCCTGTATGATAACCTGTATATAATGTATAAAATCCCTTTTGTTATTCTCATCGACGCCAGGCTCGGAGTCTTCGCTACCAACGCTCTGTCACGAAACGGGTGACGAGCGCTACGGGACCACAAAGCCGTAATCGTGGTGCAGCGGTGCAAGTTCGTAACACTTCGCAGAACTGTCAGAACGGATCAACAAGGAGAAAGTAAGGGATATTCGAAATTATAACGTGAGGAAGCAGTAAAAAAATGGACGCAGCATGAAATCAATGAGAAGGAAACTTGGCATAGGACAATCCAACATGTATGCACTGAAAGATAAGCAGGGTAATATCATCAGCAATTCCGAAGGTATAGTAAAATCAAACGAATAATGTTATACTGACCTGTACAGTACCCAGAACACCTATGGTACCTCCATTCGAAGTAGTAATGAACATGTTGCAGAGGCTCCTTCTATAACTAGCGATGAACTTAGAAGGGCCTTGCAAGACATAAAACGGGGAAAAGCGGCAGGTGGAGATGGAATAACAGCCGATTTAATCAAAGGTGGAGGAGACATCGTGCTTGAAGAGCTTGCGGCCCTTTATACGAAATGTCTCACCACCCAAGGGTCCCAGAGTACTGGAAGAACGCCAAAATTATACTAATCCACAAAAAGGGAGACGTTAAAGAATTGAAAAATTATAAACCCATTAGCTTACTTCCAGTAATGTGTAAAATATTCACCAAGATAATTTTCAATATAGTAAGCACAGCGCTCAACTTCAATTAAGAGAACAGGCTGGCTTCAGGAACAGATACTCTACAATGGATTCCACCCATGTGATCAGACAGATAATTGAGAAATCTACAAAGTACAGTCAGCCTCTCTATATGGCTTTCATATATTATGAAAAGGCATTTTATTGCATAATTACTTTGTTTAGCGCAAAACAACGGACACAACAGAACAAGGCGCTACTCTCAACTGACATCATTTTATTGCGTCACTCCTTAATAGAGATCGAAATATAGAAGAACATGCGCAGTGAGCACCATGTGCCGGAACCACCACAACAACATCCGATCATCAGAGCGCAGTCCTGTAACAGAATCCAAGAAACCATGTTCAGCGCTGTACAAGGTTAAAGAAGGCACACTAATGCACTGCGAACCCAGTGACTGTATGAAAAAAGTTTCCGATAATTCTCGGGTGGTGGTATCAAGGCCCTTTTTCAAAATCGTAATATCATGAAACATAGCTTTACACTTGCATGTTTTACAATGTTGAGCTAAATGGGAACCTGTACCGGTCGGTATGTATCGCTCATGTTCTCTAAGGCACTCGCTAACACAGCGGCCTGACTGCCCTATATACACTTTGCCACATGACAAGGGATTCTTATATACCACACCAACGCTACAATCTTCTTTTCACAATCTGGTTTTTTACTTGTTTTTGAAATTACGGTTGCACAACATTGACAGTTTATGAGGAGCAGAAAACGCTACTGGGATTTGGTACCTAGTGGCGACATTCTTTAGATTGTGAGCCACTCTATGGCAATACGGCACTACTTCAGGCCTCTTCTTTTGTGTAACCCACTTATCTTTGTGATGCTTCCCTCTCAGTTTCTGAAGCAATACCTCAGAGACTGATGTCAACACCACACTTGGGTAACCCGCAGCCTGCAGCCTATTTAACTGTGCAATGAGACTCTGGTTCGCAGTGTGATGACAGCATATCATTAACGAATATTCTAGACACATCAAAGCAATGGCGTTTTTCACAATCTTTGAGTATGCAGGCGCATAATGTAAAAGTTCCTTAAGTGCACGTGGCGAGTGCATGCAACAGGCGTGACCTGTTGGTCCACAAATGATCAAGGTCATCAAATGATTGAGGACCTTAACAGGGAGAGTGTAAGGGTGGGGCTCATGAATAATATACAGAAGACAAAGGTAACAATCAAAAGCCAGGCAAGTAAACAAGAGTTCAGGATTGCCAGTCAGCCTCTAGAGTCTATGAAGGAGTACGTTTACCTAGGTCAATTACTCATAAAGAACCCTGATTATGAGAAGGCAATTCATAGAAGAATAAAAATGGGTTGGGTCGCATGCGGCAGATATTGCCAGACCCTGACTGGAAGCTTACCACTATCATTGAAAAGAAAGGTGTGCAATCAGTGCAGTTTACCAGTGCTGGCATGTGGGGCAGAGACTCGGAGACTGACAAAGAAGCTTGAGGACAAGCTAAGGACCGCGCAAAAAGCGATGGAACGAAGACTGCTAGACATAACGTTGAGAGACAGAAAGAGAGCAGTTCGGATCAGAGAGCAAACGGGCATAGCCGGTATTCTACGTGACATTAAGAGAAAAAAATGGAGCTGGGCAGGCCATGTAAGGCGTAGGTTCCATAACCAGTGGACCATTAGGGTTACAGAATGGGTGCCAAGAAAAGGGACGCGCAGTCGAGGACGGCAGAAGACTACGGGGGGGGGGGGATGAAATTAGGAAATTCTCAGGCGCTAGTTGGAATCGGATGGCGCAGGACAGGGGTAATTGGAGACCGCAGGGAGAGACCTTCGTGCTGCAGTGGACATAAAATAGGTCGCTGATGAATAAGCTGAGTAAGGTAGCCTTCCAGAATTTTAACTAATAAACTGAGATTTTTCTTATTCCTTCATTTTACAGGGGATTATGCTCCTTCAGCGTGGAAATAGCCGCCACACGATCAGATCATGATTCCGGTGTCGACGGTGGAGCATTGTGAGTCCTGTGCATATTACTCACGAGAGGTCTAACTCATTATGGTCTGCCTTAGCAAGAATGCAATCTCAAGAGCGCTTTGACAACGTTGTTGATAAAGTAATTCGATAACGAGAATATCTTCTCGCTATCGAGTTACTTTATCAACAACGTTGATAAACAACGAACATGCAGCCACCTTAGGAAGTCCGCATTCTCCACAGAATCAATCAGGTGGAAATGCTTCGGTAAATGCTCAAGTTTGGTGTTCGACGCTGAATTTCCCTTCGTTATATCCTCAAAACTCACAGAATGAGTTTGCCTTAAGCAGATAAAACGCTTCGTGATCAACAAAATAAATTGGCAGTGCTTGTCTCAATTACCGCACCGCATAGTTATACCTTAACGAAGTGTCCCAGTCACGTACAACTCTTAATTTACACTGAAGAAGGTAAAAGCAAGTTATCAGCAAATTTTAAACATTATTAACAAAACATCAGTTTAATACTCGATACACTAGAGCTTGATTACAATTTGTTTGACTTCAAGATTGCATGGTTGTGATTCATCGCATGGTTGTAATTAAATATGTTTGCATTCTTTTGAATTATTTATGACATACTTTTTTTTCTGACACGCAAACTATTACTTTTGCTACGCCCCCCCCCCCCCCCTCACAACGGCCTACGGAGAACGATGTTGAGCTGAAGACTAGGGGATGTATTCTGCGACTATCACTTTCGGCGATGCTGGACAAACCGTCGCCATCGGCGTGCGCGGATTGGCTGTTTTAGCAAAATTGGATGAGCTGGTTGGCTGGTTGAGCACTAGGTCATTCGATTATGTTCAACCAGCCAATCAGCGCGCGCCTGACCGTGATACTATCGCCTAGGCGACACTGTCGCCGAAAGTGATCGTCGCAGAATACGTCCCTAGGTCGAGGGTGCAATTCGCGGCCGCGACGACCGAATTCTTATGAGGCACTATTGTACTGTTGTTTAGGTTCACATTCAATAATTCATAGTAGTCAAACGTAACCAGGAAACCTTACCGAGTAGGGCGTCCTCGTAACCAAACTTCGGCTTTGGTACGTTAAAGCAAGCCAGTTATTTAAATACTTCAAAATAGCGCATACTGGTATTTTACTACTGCCGTCTCGACCATCTGACAACTTTCGCTCGTGCCAGCTAACCTGCGTCGCAGATGCATCTGGCTCAGACCAGCTTGATGGCTTTTTGCCAGGTGGTAAGACTGAGCGGGAGCACCCCATGGATCCTAGGACCATGGGTTAAATAATACTCGTTCCGTTATTATCATCATCGTTCGTTTACATGTGTACGCAGGAGCGAGGCGATGGCAGACCTTGTCCACCTGCTAGACAGCCTGATGGGCACCCGCGGTCGCATCGCAGTCGATGGTATCCACGATGACGTGGCCCCCATCTCGGACTCCGAGTGGAACCTGTACGAGCACGTGGACTTCGATCCGGTGGGAACAACAGCGGTTATACGGGAAACTCACGAGGCATACTAAATGCACGTGTGCTATGTTATGTTATAAGTACCCCAGTTTTTGTCAGGTCGCCGAAGGCGAGCCACATTGTGCTTGGTCAATAGATGAGAGGGAGGAGACATCGTGAAGAAAGACCGACTGCGATGGCTCGTCTTTCGGCGCGATATAGTTCAGCTGTCCGCCTTGTGTATATATATATATATATATATATATATATATATATATATATATATATATATATATATATATATATATATATGTATGTATATACTCACACTCATTTCTCCTCACTAACGAAAGCGGCCAACCTGCACGCGTGTGTGAACGGTTTCACGCGGGAGATATGTAAATTTCTGTCTCGTAATAGCAACGTTCTCTAGCAGCAAAGAGAGGAGAAACAAGGCAGTTCACGGGCACGCTGCAGAATGCGCGGCCAGTGTAGAGGAAAGTGGAACAAGCGATGCAGAGACAATGTCAGCCGCGCAGAAAATACCGGCTCCCGCGCAGAAGAATAAGTTCCGGAGTAGGGTTGAAGACGATAAGGTGCTCACAGCCGCGCAAAATATGCACGAGGCCGGGCCATATGTATATAACTAGATGTGCGTAGTTGATATGTAGAGGACTATATATAAATCTTTTTTAAGAGTGAATGACTAGGAAACTCTTCTGTCGCTTTTCTCTTGGCACTTTATTCTCTCCAAAACCTATAGTTATTTTTATACAAATACAAGAGTTTTTCTTTTATTACAAGAGTTAGTCCTGACAAACCGACTTCCAGATTCCGTAACATCCCGTTTTGTGCGATGCTCAAACTACACCTTTTAATCATTTTCATCGGCAAGCTCAGCCAGCACAGGTATTTGTCATAAAGGCACTCGAGGATCTGAAGGCCTTGTATGAAATTTTAAGGACATGAGATAATTACCTTAGTCATACTTAATTGCTAAACTGAGTTAATTCAACTGCAACTGAAATGCAGCGGCTTAAAAAAGCGGGGAGCAGCCGGTGAGGCGCGGCCTCCAATCACTTGACCGATGACGTCACACTTCGTCGCCCACTGGAGACGACTGCTCTTTATCGAGCAATTGGAGCGTTATGTTAGGAAGTGGGTCCCCTTAGCCATGCCATGTGGTGTCTTAATGAAATATAAACGAGCACCTAGTCATGATGTTCATAGTTCAGGATGGCTCGAAAAAGGAAGAATCCCGAACATGAGCTTTTCGAACTCCCTAGGTCCTGAGCAACTTGTACGCTAGTAACATTACGCTGTCACTGGTATTGTTGAAATGCAGAAGCACAGTATACGCCACAGCTACAGTAGCGTACGTAGCAGCAAGCCTTGTTTGCCATAACAGTTGGCTTGCAGAGAAAGCGCCTAACGGCACACATCCGTTTAAACAGTGCCAGAGAACTCGGGCATGGGCATCTTGCATCATATCAAGATCTACCGAAATCCACTCTCAGTGCCATCACAACCGTTATCGCAGGACGAGTACCAGATGAAACATGGCATCTGGCATGTCACCATCGACGACACGGTGCAACTGCTGATGCGCAGGTGGCGGTACCCATCTCTCACCATACACGGTACGAACAGCTGGGAGAAACTATAGCAAGGAAATATCGCTGACGTCTGGGTACATTACCATGTTGCTGTCGTTGTCGTCGTTGTCGTTGACGTTGACGTTGTCGTTGTCGTCGTCGTCGTTGGCGGCGACGGCGGCGGCGGTGGTGCGGCGGTTGGCAATTCTTATAGCAATGGTTCTTGTGGCCTCATGGGCGTTCGAGTGGATTATAAATGTCCAGAATTGGCTGTCGAAATGCGCTGCGCATCTTTTGTTAAAATAAAGCTTTAGCAGTTTCGCAAGATAGTCACATTCCGCCGCGACACATAAAACTTCGCAACGCTGTACATGGGGCCTAAACTGAAGAGCCACAGCACTTATCGGTTGGCAGTGCGCCTTCACGTATATATGCCTTATGCTACATGACCATTCCATCACTGTGAAGTCAATACATTTTATGCTTCAAGAGCTGTGCGTAGTAAGTGTTTTACGCAGTGCACTTGACTTTTTGCGCATACATTTAGTAACCAATGGGCGTCAGTAAAAAACAAAAAGCCTGCTCGTGCTATAATGTCGCAACTTTCATGCACAAATAATTCTTCGTGGCAAAGGTACGTACATTTTCGAGAGCATAAAGAAAATTGACGTTCTTAAAAATTAAACAAACCAGACATTGCTGTAACGCGGCGGGTACTTGGTGCTGCCACATGCTGGCATTGCTCAGCTGACAACGTACGAAAGAGCAAGCCTCGGTCCTCAGCGGTTGGAGGTTTCGCTCAGGTTTTCTCAGCACACAGTGAGACAGTCATGCACACTAGACGTTAACTGAGGCCTCACGTTTCCCAGTCAACGTCTAGCGTGTATTTTGTGCGTCTGGTGTAGCGTTGATGTGCCATATTTCGTGTTCCCCTGCAGTTTTTGTCTTAGCCGATAGCAGTTCATTGCATGGTCAATTCAGTCATGCCAAATGTGGCTGCCTCGTAAAGTTGCTGTACACACACAACGCCACAGTCGGAGTGGAGGCACAAAATGCTACCACTGGATGCGCTGCGTGCGGCGCACATGTTTCTCGAGCCTTGTGTCCGTGCTCTTCGACAGGCATCGAAGGCGCCCACTGGTCACCCGGCGAGAATGCAGTGATTCCCGGCCGCGTGGTGGGCAAGTTCTCTGTGCGTACGGTGCCCAACCAGACGTGCCAGAAGGTGCGCGACTGCGTCACCCGTCACTTGGAGCGGGAATTCGCCAAACGAAACAGCCCCAACAAGTTCAAGTGAGCACATGAGAGAGAGATTAAAGATGGATCTAACCAGATAAATTGGCCTCGGACTTCGCGGCATGAGGTTTCATAGAGGGACAACCTTACTTCAAACACGATAAGATTTATAACATGCGCATATTTTCCCATCTAAAGGCATCCAGCACTGTTATAAATTCGCACATCCACCTTTATAAATATTACAGTACCGAAAATTTACTTTTTGTTAATGGTGGTCTTTGCCATCATCGACACGCTTGTTTAATGCAGCTACATCTATCCTTCTCAGGGCTGGCCCATCGTGTAGCGGGGGGGGGGGGGGGGGGGGGGAGGTGTCACCTTGCTATGAAGGGAAGCTCGTGTGGCCTAAATTTCCTTGTCCCCCGATGGATTTATTCTGTTGTACTTCCATATCATGTGGCGCGTCTCTAACACTCGCGTAATAATCTTCCCCCTGGCGGCTTTCTCGTGCAACATGCTTTTTGCTTTTTTCATGCGTTAGCATTAGAGTGTCAAAATACACAAAAGTGCATGTGGGAAGCGTGGGAAGCTGATCACATAGTGAAGGTAGAGAGAGGAGGATAGAACTTATATATATATATATATATATATATATATATATATATATATATATATATATATATATATATATATATATATATATATATATATATATATATATATATATATATATATATATATATATATATGTACATATATATATATCGCTTGAAGTCAGTTTGGAGCAGGCAAGCTAACCATTCTCGGACATTTCGTGTCGAATGACGGCGTTCTCCAGGCTACGTGCTGTTAAAGAATTCCCGTGACCCACGTCTCTAAACGACTTGCGCAATTTCATTGGCCCCTGTTCGTACTTCCACCGCTTCATTCGACATTTCGCTTTGATTATGGCACCACTCACAGAGCTTCTTCGGGGAGAGCACTATCTTTCCGCGTGGTCCCCCGGCTTGCGATGATGCCTTTGCGACGCTACGTCGCCTGCTCACAGCGCCACCGATTTTGCGCCATTTCGATCCAACTGCTCCCACGGAAATCCATACGGATGCTAGCGGTGTTGGTCTTGGCGCTGTGCTCGCCCAGCGAAAGCCCGGCTACCAGGAATATGTTGTTGCTTACGTGAGCCGTACTCTCAAGATTAGAATTTAATTAGTCAGTCGCGGAAAAAGAATGTCTAGCGATAATCTGGGCCATAACAAAATTTTGTCCATACCTGTACGGTCAGTCCTTCGATGTCATTACCATTCACGACGCACTTTGCTCGTTGTCGTACCTCAAAGATCCCTCCTGTCGCCTAGCCCGGTAGGCACTGAGGCTCCAAGAGTACGACATCCGGGTTGTCTAACGCTCAGGCAAGAAGCACGCCGATGCCGGTGCTCTTTGCCGCTCGCCCATCCACGCCGACTTTGTCAGCGCCTCCGTCCTAGAAGACCAACTTCCTCCATTAGCTTCTGTCGAGATGGCTTTGGAGCAGCGCAAAGACTCCTGGATTTCATCTTTGATAGATTACCTCTCTGATACGCCTGCACGCCCACCATCCCGAGCGCTAAGCCGATAAGCTTCGCATTTCGCCATCCATGACGAAATCGTCTATCGCCGTAACTGCCGTCCCTACGGGCGCAAATGGCTGCTAGTAATACCCCGGCATCCCCGAGCTGATGTATGCGCAGCTTTTCTCGCCGATTCTGAGTGCGCGCGCGCTGGTATCTTCAAGACCTACACCAGACTCGGTAATACGTTTTATTGGCGTAGTATGTACGCCTTTGTGCAAACGTACATTCTCTATTGCACAGAATGTCAACGACGCAAGCCTGATCCTTGCCGCTCTTCTGAACAAATACAACCTTTGCCGTGCCCTTCGCGACCTTTAGACCCGGTTGGGTAGACCTATACGGGCCTCTGCCATACACAGCTGCTAGCAATCGCTGGGTCATTGTGCCTGTAGACCACCTCAAGAGGTATGCAAAAGCGGCCGCTCTGCCAGCCGCGACGCCTCGTGATGTTGCCTCTTTCTTGCTTCAACACTTGGTTCTATGTCATGGCGCTCCCTGCCAGCTCCTGGGCGACAGAGGACGCGTCTTTCTCGCCGATGTCATTCAAGAACATCTCACTGAAGGCCACGTTATGCACCGCTGTACCACCATATCACTCGCAAACAAACGGAGCGCTTTAACCGAACTCTTGGCCACATGCTTTCAATGTATGCTGCTTCCAACCACACCAACTGAGACTTCGTCCTTCCCTATGCCACGTACGCTATACAATACGGCACACCCAAGCAACGACGGGCTTTTCTCCCTTCTTTCTAATATATGGCCGGGAGCCGTCGTCTAACATTGACACTATTCTTCCTTACCGACCCGACTTGTCAGAGGGTACGTCGGTTTCCGAAGCCAGCCGGTATGCGGAAGAATGTCAACAACTAGCACGCTCACTTACAACGCAAAAGCAACCGCTACAGAAATTTCGTCATGACGACGGGCACCAACACTTCTCGCCTGACACCCTCGTTAGGTGGTGGGTGCCTCGTACTTCGACATCAGGTGTCCCCTCCAAGTTTGTCTCCAGATGCCATGGGCCCTGCCGAGTCCTACAGCAGACTTTTCCGGTAAACTAAGTTATCGAACCTCTGACGACCCCTAAGGTCCTGCGTCGCCGAGGCCGCGAAACTTTGCACGTAGATCGCCTCAAGCCGTATCACAAGTCCTTCGTCCTCACGACTCCTTAGGCCACCTGTATGGCTTCGTCTTCAGCGAGGAGTGAAGATATAATGAAGTGCGCAGTGCAGAGCTATGATATATATATATATATATATATATATATATATATATATATATATATATATATATATATATATATATATATATATATATATATATATATATATATATATATATATATATATATACACATATATATATAATATTGCAGCTAACGGTCGTTTGCTCCGTATTACCTTAGTTGCACTTCGCTCCTTTAAGAAGCAGGACGTGTGTCGAGTGAGCTCCTGAACAACTTCGCGGTTTAAGTAACGGAAACCGGATTTCGAAGAGGCGTGACGTAATGCTACCGCATTTCTCTCGCATTTGTTTTTATAACGCCGCTGAAGTATTTATCTCTGTATTGCAAACACAGAAATAAACACTTTTATAGATACGATCATGGCTATAAAAGGTGTTACACTCTACTTTATTATTTTATTATGTAGCGTGGCTTCCCTGGCTTTCACAACAGGTTGCCAACGATAATGGCGACACCACGCGACGACACTCCCCTAACCGCATGAAATTAGCACTCTAATCACGACAAGGATGCCATTCACGTAGATAGGTCCCTCTATCTAAACGTTGGCCGCTCTTTCTAAAGCATTTTACCTGTATGACTGCTCTTTATTGTCTATAAGACTCCATTTGCAGGCTTTTGGGTCTTTTCATATGAAAGAGAGGTATCACTGTAAGGCAACAGTATTTTCCTTGGAACGGTATAGCTGGCACGGGCTCGTCGATGCTTTCAGCGGAATATATATATATATATATCCGCTATATATAGAAGAAACAAAAAGAACGCCAACGAATTTGGCGTTCTTTCTGTTTCTTCTTTTATCTTAGTTGTCCTTGCGCCAGAACCACATTTCAAGCATTTAACCAATAGTAGAGTATGATCAAAAACCCTAGAGTTAATATGCTACATCACTCTGAAAGAGCACACTAGAACTTTGCAGGGGAGCAAGCTCGCTACTCTTCCTGTCATTTTTCAATTTGATGGCTTGAAGCAGCTACCATGATAATGCTTTCGTAGAAGTCTTCACGGATATTTATTTTACCATTCTGCACTTTCCGCTACAAATACTGGTGTTGTAGTGCTGCCATCGGTAGAGTGAACACCACATTCTAAGATCATATAGGTAGAACTTATACAAGAACGAAAGTAGTCTAGCAATTTGTCGTGTTTGCGACGCTTTTCTGCTGTCTATTCCTGCGCGCGTGTAACATTTTAGTAATGTGTCACTGAGGTTTTGTTGCCGAAAAAACTTTTACGCAGTTGTGGTGTCACCATATCCTAGGGCTCTCTATTTGGCAAGAACATCTGCTTCAAAATGTGAGACGACTCAGAGTAAACCAGAATGACTGAAAAAAGAATCATCTGATAGGCTGGTTCTAGAATGTTGGCTTTCACTCATACGAAAATGTTGTAAAGCTACAGTTTCCAGTGTGATTTCAGTACATTATGATTCTAAGTCGTGTAGCTTTACTTTAATATTGATGATATGGAAAATCTGGAGCTCGGTAAGCACTGTACTGAATATGAGCGCATCCCGCCCGCATTTGAAAGGCGGCCGCTGCGCTGCCAGGAAACGAACCCGCCACATTTCGCTCGGCAGCGGAGCGCTACAGCCACTCGACGTGCGCGATGTGTGCATTGTAACTGCCATTATACAGGATAGCCGTGAATACCCTGACAAGGCAGACCATTTACTACTGTTCAACGTAACTGCGATTAGTTGTGATGATTCAGAGGTAACATGAGCGGGCTCTTTTGCCTTAGAAGGAGAATCTCACTGTTGGATGGGAACTTGCATAATAGTGATGTTCCTCACGGCTGTTCCTTCTGTTTCCAGGGTGACGATGACGCAGGGCACTGAGACATGGATCAGCGAACCTCAGAGGCCCCACATCAGGGCCGCTGCGGCTGCCATGCGCCACAGTGAGCTCTTTAACAGTGTTTAAAACGACAAACGCCTCACCGAGGCTTGTCTGTGTATAGCTTATATTATTTAGCAAACTACTGGGCTACATACAGCATCGTAGTGTTATACGACAGCCACTTAAACATGCACACAAACACACACGTTGTGGGCTTAACGCATACATGTTCCAAGTAGCCCCAACACGAGCATTACTGACGACAAAATTGGCCACGTCACTGCAGGGAAAGTACTTCTGGACCTTTGATCAGCATTCTCGTGTCTAGTAATAATGTTGGAATCAAGTACTTCGTTGGATAAGGAGCAGCAAGAGCGCGACAGAAAGTAAAATACCAGACACAGTGTGCATGATGCCGATAGAGAAATTACCGTCCCTACTTCAACATCTCTTTTTGTGCCAATATCTACGTGTTATTATTTCCGTTAACCAATGATGGTCCAATTCGCACCTAGTTCACGTTGTCATAACTCTAAATTCATGTTGTCCTACCTACGTCATAATGCGAAAACACCCGTGTGCTTAGATTTAGGTGCACGTTAAAGAACCCCAGGTGGTCCAAATTTCCGGAGTCCTCCACTACGGTGTGCCTCATAATCAGAAAGTGGTTTTGGCACGTAAAACCCCAAATATTATTATTATTATTATTATTATTATTATTATTACCTACGTCGTATGTTTTCTAGGGCGCCATAGCACCTTAAATACCTGTAAGACTCTAGTACATGCACAATTCATCTACTATGCTGCTTCTTTGGGGCACCCCAGCCAAAATAACTTTATTCATCGGAACTTGCTCTAAGTAGCGATGTTTTACATTTTTGTTTTCTAAAATTTTTACACAACCGCCATTATCACAGAATGAAAAGCAATCCCTGTCTCCGTTTATTGTCATTTTCTAGCATGGTTGCACGCTTACCACTTTTCTGTAAGCGTTATCATTATCCTACGTTGACACAATAATTTGTTGTGAGAGAGCCTCGAGTAATCGCGAGGCTCTCTTATGCATGAGGCGTCTGAGGGCAGAAAAAGTATACATTTGTGACTATGAACTATTACTGTCTATACATCGAGGTATGGCACACGCCATAATGTCTTACTCATTCCGTCAAGGGGTAAGCGATAATTGGGATTATTTACTTATGTATATTATGTTTTTTACTCATTACCAACGGGCAAGCTTTAGTCAGATGGGAGCCCCGCAGGGGCGTCTGCGGAAGCAGGCGTTTGGTGTGTTGCGACACCACGGACCCGAGCACACGAGGGTTGGACCCTCCCGCGTGTAGCCGTGCGCGGCTTAGCCGTGTCCGGGGAAAGGGGGATCCTGGGGGTTGAGCCAATGCCGGGTGTTTGGACCTTTAAGGCCCCCCGGCGGAGGCAACACACCCCTTTGGCCTCTGCTTCACATAGACGGCACCCCCGGACTGACCCACCCGGGGGAAATCGGCAGTCGCCTTTTCCTGTCTCTCTCTTCGCACACCTTCGTCTTTCCCTCTCACTTTTAGTCTTTCCTGTCTTCTTTTTCTTCTGATAACTTCCAATATTCCTGGCGGCGAGGGTTAACCTGGTGTGCTATGACCTACCTTGGTTATAACATATGTGGTTATAGCGACGATGTACAGTTGGCATGGTAGGGTTTGCTTCACCGCATACCCTGCCGTGTCCCCTTGTTGGGCTCGGTGGTGGGTGACTGGCATCGTCGCTGAATACACAACACATTTCATGGGAACTTCCAACCCCTTCTGTACCGATCGTCCCTCTAAAAGGGGGCGCACCGATGCTACGTTTCAGTTTTTTCTAAAAGGCACTCAGACTTTCCCTAAATTTCATGTTGTCCACAGTGACAAACCCGACAACAAAGCAAGAACTATTTCACCATTCGTTGTCGCGAAGCATATCGCAGAGACCATTGGAGGCGGCTATAAGATCACCAAGCTGGCCAGTGGGGACCTATTACTAAAAGACAAAGCACAACACGACAAGCTAACAAACCTTGTACAACTTGGAGACATCCCTGTCAGTGTGACAGCACACCGAACCATGAATACAGCCAAAGGCGTAATCTCTGACATAGACTTGATGGACTTGACCGATGAAGAACTCCTGGAAGGATGGAAGGATGAAAACGTAATAAGTGTACAAAGAATAAAAATTAGACGTGACAACAAGGAACTGCCAACTAAGCACCTGATTATTACCTTTGGCTCTAGCACACTACCAGAGACATTAGAAACTGGATATACCAAACTCAGAGTACGACCATACATCCCAAACCCTCGACGATGTTTTAAATGCCAGAGGTTTGGTCATGCTTCTCAGAGCTGCCGAGGGCGGCTAACATGTGCGAAATGCGGCACCAATGATCACTCTGCAGATGACTGTAAGGCTGAGCCCCGTTGTAGTAATTGTAACGGTGGCCACCCTGCATATTCTCGATCATGCGCAGTCTGGAAAAAAGAAAAAGAAATAATTACGATAAAGGTAAAAGAAAACATAACTTTCAGAGAAGCAAGACAGCGCATCTCACCAACATTTGCACAGAGCACATCTTTCGCCGAAGTGGTACGTCGGGGGGCAGTACCACAACGGCACTTGGCGGACGCCAGCGCCACGCATAGCGAGCGTGCGGCAACGCCACCCGCCCCCACGGTGGGAGCAGCGAAGGCTGCCCTACCTCTCCCGAAATTGTCCACAGTGGAGGCCTCTGCTGGTGCTGGCACCAGTCAGCCCAGCTCCGAGGTCAAGACAAGCCCACCAACCACCAGGGCGGTGGGCTCCAAGGCCTTGTCTTTAGAGACAAGGCCTTCGCGGAAAACTCACCGCTCGCAAGAGCGCGTGTCCAGTGCCTCTCAAGAGGCTATGGACACAACACCCAGTCAGAAGGCGCAGTTGACGCCTAAGGAGCGGCGCGACTTTGTCGACCGCTCCAGGAAAGACAAAACTCCAATTACAGGGCCTAAAAAGGGCGCTGTAAGCTAAATCAAATCCATTCTCCTTGACACATAGCACAACATTTATGTTAATATGGATACACTAATTATTCAGTGGAATATCAGAGGCCTGCCTTGCAACCTCGACGATGTCCAAGAAATCCTTAAAGAACAAACTCCAAAAGTGCTGTGTGTCCAGGAGACTCACTTGAAATCTAATCATAAAAACTTCCTACGTCAGTATGTTATTTTTCGGAAGGATCGCGATGATGCCCTCGCATCATCCGGCGGCGTAGCCATCATAGCTGACAAATCTATAGCCTGTCAACACCTACGGCTACGAACACCCCTTGAGGCAGTGGCCGTTCGTGCTGTACTTTTAAATAAACTGATAACCATTTGCTCTTTATACATACCGCCGCATTTTCAGCTTCACAAACACGAATTCCAAACATTAATAGATCAGTTACCCGAACCATATCTTGTGCTTGGAGATTTAAATGCACACAGCAACCTATGGGGCGACTCGCGCTGCGACGCGAGAGGTCGCCTGATTGAACAATTCCTTTTTTCTTCAGGGGCATGTCTTTTGAATGGGAAGGAGCCCACGTATTACAATCTGGCAAACAAAACATACTCCTCAATAGATCATAGCATTGCATCTCCAACTCTTCTACCCCACTTTAAATGGAAAGTTATTAAAAACCCTTACGGGAGTGACCATTTCCCTGTGGTTCTAAGCACACCAATGTCTAATGAATGCCTTCCACAACTACCTCGATGGAGAACTGACTCAGCTGACTGGGAGAAGTTCAAAAATCTTGCTACTTTATCCTGGGACGACATGTGTGCTTTAAGCATGGACGCTGCGGTTGAATATTTTACGGTTTTTCTCCTTCACACCCTCCAAATGTATCCCTGTAACAAGTGGATTGTCCACAAAACGCCGTCTTCCGTGGTGGAACGATGAGTGTCGAAAAGCGCGAAAGAAGCAAAACAAGGCATGGGCTTTACTTCGGGATTCTCCGACAGCAGAAAATCTAGTTAATTTCAAGCAGGTCAAATCCCAGGGTCGAAGAACGCGGCGACAAGCTAGAAGAGAGAGTTGGAGAAAGTATTGAAGCGGTATGAGCCTTGGAATAGAAGATGAAGAAGCGCAGGAGTCTGCGTTCAGGAGAAGAGAAGAGGGAAGTGAGAATAAAATGTAGACAAGATGGACGCCAGTTCCACAGCAATGCTTTACGTTTACTGTGTCCTTTAAGTAGGAACGCTACATTATTTTGGCGCAGCCGACAGCGAACTCCAACATGTGGGTGAGATTTTTCCTTGAGGAGACCTCCGCGGACAAGATCATCTTTTCGAGATACCAAGCTGAAGATGAACCAGCGGTGGAACTACCTCGCGAACTCAACTCGGCAGAACTCATGAACCTGGTTTTAGAGAAGGCTTCCATGGACCCTGATGAACTACGTCGGAAGGGTGCTGTGAACGTGAACTTGCCTCTGGTGATCTTCGACGAATTAGTTCTTCAACCGATGCGTCGGAAGGACTCTGGATCACAGTCGTCGACGGAAGAGGTGAGCCTCGTTTTGAAAGCACTTCGGCTACAACAAGAACAGATTTCGCAACAAAACCAGCTGGTGACATCGCTTATAAGCTCTTTAAACGCTGAGAAGCCAGTGACTAAATTTGTAGAACCTGATGCATTCGACGGCATGTCATCAAGTCCAGAAGGTTGGCTTGAATTCTATGAATATGCCGCTGGAAAGAACAACTGGCACTCTAATGAGGACAAGATTACTAACATGCGTAGTTACTTAAGCGGTGTTGCACGGAAGTGGTATGATTTGCACATTATTGAAGAGGCTGGCAACTCTTGGAATCAGTGGAAAGAAAAATTCTTGACGACATTCCGAAGCAACCCAGTGCAAAGGTGGGACGCCGCGCTTAATTTCAAATTCAAGCAAGGCTCCCTCGTAGAGTATTTCATTGACAAATGCCGCCTTTTAAAGCTGGCCGAGCCTATGCTTCCTCCGTCTGCCGTAGTAGCACTAATAATGCACGGACTGCACGCGCAAGTCCTGAAGCAAGTGCAACTACGGTCACCTAAAACTATGGAAGGGCTCCTGGAGTGCCTTCACGACATATCATTTACTTCAGAAGAAAATATAAACGCTAGCTCAAGCGGTCACTTCACACGGTCCGGCACGGATTGGTCAAGCCGTAATCAGCGAGAACCGCGCCGCCTTGCAGGCGGCACAGAGAGCTTGGGTTGGCGCGCTCCCAGAGGTCGGGTGCATAACATCGACAGCGACCCTGTTCCCCTACTTTCGGACGCTGAAGAGGCTCCGACGACAAAAAACTGATAAACAAGGGTGATCAGTCCGACCCGATGACCACAACTGAGACTGTTTATTTAACTTGCTCTAGCCTACTTCACATCCCTGTGAAAGTGGGAAACAGACACATGATGGCTTTGGTTGACAGCGGTGCTTCTGTGTCTATAATAAATGCCAAGCTGGTAGATGCAAGTCACCTGCATAGTGGAAGAGTACTACGGGTGCAAGGCTACGATGGAAAAGTGACAATGCATAATCAGTGGGCCTCAGTAAACATCGAGTTCCAAGGTCATGAAATAGCGAGTGAAGTACTGGTGATTGAGGGGGTGACGTATGACTTTCTGCTATCCAGACCAGATATAAAGAAACTAAAAATCAACGTATACTGGGACGATGCGGTTTTAGTGGAAGGACTATCAAGGCAAGAGACACAGCCGGATAGAAAGGATAACCTGCGAGTTGTCAATTGCGCGGAGGATATTGCAACGACCTATCCTGAACTAGTATGCATAGGAAGCTATCCACCGGCGATGACGTCACACAAGGTGCCTTTCGAACTCACCGACAAGACCGTCATCCGAAAATCACCTTACAACATGTCAAGAGAGCGCAAGATATGGTTGAAGAAGGAATTGCAGGAGATGCTAGACGCCAATATAATCCGGCCTTCAGTGTCACCCTTCGCCTCTCCCATAACTATTGCGCCGAAAGAAGATGGAACTTTCAGACTGTGCACAGATTACAGGGTTCTCAACCGACAGACAGAACTTGTACCATTTCCCATGCCGAAGATAGACACGATTATAGATGAGACAGGTGGTTGCCGATGTTTTTCACGTATTGACTTGTGCAAAGGTTTCTGGCAGATCCCGCTAACCGAAGAAACAAAAATGCACACTGCTTTTATCACGCCCTTCGACCTGTACGAGTATAAGCGGCTTCCTTTCGGCTGGAAAAACTCACCAGCATGGTTCCAGAAGATTATGAACGAAGTCCTGAAGCCTTTCCTAGGTGTCTTTTGTAACGTGTACATAGACGATATTATCGTCTTCTCCAAAACAGAGACGGAGCATCAGGCACACCTGTCCCAGGTATTAAATGCCTTGAGCTTGGCACACCTCAAGGTTAATTTTAAGAAAAGTGCGTTCTTTCAAAGAAAAGTGGTGTTTCTTGGAAGAGTCTTTGATGGGACTACCAAAAGCACGAAACAAGAGTCCGTCGAGAGGATTTCCCAACTGGTAAAACCATATGACGTACACTCATTGCGTGTATTTTTGGGATTAGCAGGACATTTCAGGCTCTTCATAAAAGACTTTGCCATCAAAACAAGATGCCTCACGCGCCTAACACAGAAAGAAGTTCCATTTGAGTGGAATGAGGAATGTGAGAGAGTCTACCGTGATCTGGTGCACAGAATATCTGCTGACCCTATTCTACGCATACCAGATTTCACTTTACCCTTTGAACTGAATACCGACGCCTCACACTATGGGACAGGTGCAGTCTTGTACCAGAAATGTCCAGAAGCATCCGGCCGAGAAAAGCGACACGTAGTAGGTTACTACAGCTACACCCTCAAGCCACCTGAAGTCAACTACACCACTACTGAAAAGGAAGCTCTTGCAGTCCTCAAAGCAATTCAGTACTTCCGTACGTACCTAGAAGGTGCGAAGTTTACTTTGTTCACCGATCACCAAGCCCTCACTCATCTCTTGAATATGACCCAACCTAAGGGACGTATCGCCAGATGGGTGAACTATTTGCAGCAGTTCGATTTCACCATCTCCCACAGACCTGGACCCCTTTTGACTGATGCAGATGCATTGTCTAGACTGATGATACAGGTCAACAACGAACAATCGGCAGAAATCAATGAAATTAAATTGTGGGAAGGCACTGAACAATTGATTTTTAGGGAAGGTCGCTATCAAGTCCCGCCAACGCTGGTTTCCAGGGTGCTTTATTTGTACCACGATAGCCCAGAATCTGGAGGACACGACGGATTTTGGCGCACCTACAACAAGCTAGTCAAGAGATTTACGTGGCCTCACATGAAAGACGACGTCAATCGATACGTTCGTTCATGCCACATTTGTCAAATCAACAAAGTGAAATATAAGCAGCCTACGGACGCCATGATAATACCTTGCCACTCAAACGTGCCTTTTGAAGTTATACACCTGGATTTCGCCGAGCTAAATAAGAAACGAGAAGGAGTCCGAAAAACGCAAGCTTTTCTTCTGGCCATAGATGAATGCACCAGGATGGTCGCGGCACGGGCAGGAAAAGAAGATGCGAATAGTGTCATCGCCCTTCTCGAACGGGATATGTTTAGGACAACCAAGACAATTGTATGTGACAACGGTCCAGCGTTCAAGAGCGAAAAGCTAGCAAGATGGGCTCGAGACCATAATATATCAATCCAGTTCTGTGCGCCATACCATCCCGCAGCGAATGGGCTTGCAGAGCGTGCTATACGAGATGTTAAACAATACATCAGGATGTACGATAGTTTCCCTGGTGGTTGGAAATGCTCTTTAGAAGCAGCTGTAAGACATCACAATCGCTCCTACACCAGCGGCTTGGGATGCAGCCCGCAATTCGCTTCTTCAGGAGAAACCCCTATTCTTCAGGCGGACCGTGAACTTGGGCTATTAGAAAATCTCCAGATCGTCGAGGAAAGGAAACAGAAATCGCAGGAGGAGAGGTACCGTAAACGAATGAAAAAAAATTTTGACAAGAGACATTGCTCAGATATTCCAGACATTCAAGTCACCGACCTCATTCTAGTTAGGAAAGGAGTAAGAGAATCCAATGCCAAATTTTATGGTCCTTACTCTGTGACAAAGACGGCCACTCAGAAAGGAATATTGAAGACTGTGTGGTACATTGGCGAACGTGGCTCAGTTGAATGTGCTTCGATTGGAAACGTTTTCAAGTATTACACCAGGAGGGGTTAGCAAAAGAAACCTGGAAGGGTGAAGCGGTATGAGCCTTGGAATAGAAGATGAAGAAGCGCAGGAGTCTGCGTTCAGGAGAAGAGAAGAGGGAAGTGAGAATAAAATGTAGACAAGATGGACGCCAGTTCCACAGCAATGCTTTACGTTTACTGTGTCCTTTAAGTAGGAACGCTACAAGTATATATCGGGCATTAACTCTTACACTGACGAAACAAAGGTTTGGAATAGAGTGAATAGAATAAAGGGCCGACAGTCTTACTCTCTGCCTTTAGTGAATACTCAAGGCGACAGCATGGAAGATCAGGCGAACTTTCTTGGCGCACATTTCGAACATATATCCAGCTCGTCGCACTATTCTGAAACATTCCAAAGATACAAAAGGCAAATAGAAGGACAACCATTAGAACGGAAAAGTACAAAATGCGAGGCATACAATAGACCTTTTTGCATGGCAGAGCTTCAGGCAGCCCTAAACAGCTGCAACAAATCTGCCCCAGGTTCTGACCGCATCCTATATGAAATGCTAAAACACCTGCCGTCTGAATCACAAAAAACCCTTCTTTGTCTCTACAATTCTATATGGTCTTCCGGCCACATTCCCTCTGCCTGGAAAGAGGCCATCATAATTCCTATTTTGAAACAGGGTAAGGACCCTTCTTTGCCAAATAGTTATAGGCCTATTGCATTGACGAGCTGCTTATGCAAAGTTTTTGAAAAGATGGTAAACAGTCGCCTGGTTCACTACCTAGAAATAAACAAGAAATTAGACCCATATCAATGTGGTTTCAGAGAAGGCAGATCGACGACAGATCAGCTTGTTCGCATGGAAATGTATATCAGGGATGCCTTTATCCACAAACAGCTTGTATTATCAGTATTTCTCGACATGGAGAAGGCTTATGATACTACGTGGCGCTTCGGGATCCTTCGGGATCTTTATACAATGGGCATTCGCGGCAACTTGCTGAGAATAGCTGAAAGTTATCTCTCTGACAGGACATTTCGTGTTAGAGTTGGCAACGTGCAATCTCGACCATTCATACAGGAGACAGGTGTACCGCAGGGTGGAGTACTGAGCTGCACGTTATTTATTGTTAAAATGAATTCCCTCCACACCGTATTAACTCGCACACTCTTCTATTCCGTCTATGTGGACGATGTACAGATAGGGTTCAGGTCATGCAATCTTAGCATTTGCGAGCGGCAGCTACAACTTGGCTTGAATAGATTCTCAAGGTGGGCGGACGAGAATGGTTTCAAATTGAACCCGCAAAAGAGCACATGTGTCCTGTTTTCAAACAAGAGAGGTGTGCTACCACAACCCGATATTAACCTTAATGGAGAAAGACTAACTTTCAGCCCTGAACACAAATTCTTAGGTGTTATCCTGGACACAAAACTTAACTTCATCCCCCACCTAAAATATCTTAAAGAAAAGTGCCTCAAGACCATGAACCTCCTCAAGCTGCTCTCTCGAACAACCTGGGGCAGTGACAGGAAGTGTCTGCTTACCCTGTATAAGAGTCTCGTACAATCACGCCTCGACTACGGAGCCGTGGTGTACCATTCGGCAACTGAGAGTGCGCTAAAGATTCTCGACCCAATCCACAACCTCGGTATACGACTGGCAACAGGCGCCTTTAGAACTAGCCCTGTTGAAAGTCTGTACGTTGAAGCCAACGAATGGTCCTTACACCAACGCAGAACATTCCTAAGTTTTGCATACTACACCAAGGTAAAATCAGACACCGAGCATCCATGTCATTCCATAGTTAGCGACCTGTCCGCTTCCAGACTTTACACTAACCGCCCACGTATTAGAACTCCTTTGAGCCTACGCTTGGAAGCAATGGCAGAAGAAACAAACATCCATATCCCGGAAAATATCCTTATGCCTCCCACTCGCCTTCCACCTCCTTGGGAATGGCAGACCATGCAATGCGATATCTCTTTTGTCGAAATAACAAAACATGCACCAGAGGCACACATACAGTCACACTTCCTCGAACTCCAAGCGAAGTACTGCTGTGCGGAATATTATACAGATGCTTCCAGATCATCTGCTGGTGTCGCGTATGCAGCTCTTGGGCCATGTTTTTCCACCTCGGATTCTCTAAATCCCAACACAAGTATTTTCACGGCTGAGGCGTACGCGATACTCTCTGCTGTAAAACATATCAGACAAACAAATCTCAATAAGGCCATCATTTTCACAGACTCATTAAGCGTAATAAGGGCCTTAATGAGTTTTCGAAAACATAAAAACCCTATTTTTAATAATCTATACACAGAACTATGCTTAGGCTTAACATACAACCAAAACATAGTCATATGTTGGGTGCCTGGCCATAGGGGTATAAAAGGTAATGTAGCTGCTGACGAAAGTGCAACGTCAGTCATCTTTAATGAAACGGATGTGAATAAACCCATAGCAGCTACAGAACTTAAGCCATTCTTACGCCACAAACTGAGGAAGCACTGGCAGGACCAATGGGATAATGCAGTAGAGAATAAGCTACACGTTATCAAACCAAAATTAGGCAACTGGATATCTGAAAGAACAGCAAGACATAAGGAAGTGCTTCTTTGTAGGTTAAGAATAGGACATACTTATGCCACTCACTCCTACCTTTTGACGGGAAGCGAACCTCCGACATGTACCAAATATAGCAAGAGGCTTACAGTTATCCATGTTCTTATACAATGCACAGAAATAGAGGCAGAAAGAAAAAAGCACTTTCCCTCTGCTTATCTCCAACACACACCGTTACACCCAGCATTCTTTCTCAGCAATGAACCCCTTTTTACTTTTCAATCAGTATTAAACTTTCTAACTGAAACGGACACCTTACAAGTGATTTGGCCAGGCTACTTGTAGCACAGCCTCCACCTGGAGGTCGTAGCTGCAACGAAACCATTATTTAGAGCACGTGTCTCCCAGCCCTTGCTTTCAAGGCCTTGCTGAGGCACTAGTGCTACAGATTCTACATATTTTACTGATCATCCCTATCTCGTGGAACATCTATTGTCATCAGAGAAACGATCAATCACTGTCATTTTTAATATGTAGATATTCTTATTTTATGCACTTCAGAGCGAATAAATTTTAGGTCCTTTTACATCTTCATTGCACCACATGCATGTTTTGCACATTTTAGTGAATATTTTAGGCCACTATACAGCCGTGTTTTATTACTCCTCGCAATTAACACTCACATATCATTGAGAAGCACTGATCATCGACTTGGCACTCTTTGGCCACATCTGGCCCTTGCGCCAATAAACTCTACTAATCAATCAATCAATTAGTCAGATGGGAATAACACCATCAGATAGCACAATGCTACTCCTTGATCTGCATTGCTCGAATAGGAAGAGGTTACTTTCTGTACAATAAATCAATATAAGTTATTGAATAATTAACGAAATTCAACTAATTAAGTTTTAGCTGTGTATCTTGAGGCATATATTAAAATTTATTAATTCAAACCGGTTAGCTTGCAAAACATATCCGCGTGGAATGAATTCTGTTGACGATACCAGAGATAGAGTCTTGTTCCCATTATTATTTGAAGAAAGCGCCACTTTTATGCATTGAAGCTCGAGAATAACTGGATCGCCAGTGTATGTCGTCGCGCAGTTTGGGATTAAATATATCAAAACTGCTGTCATCGGCAGAATTAATTCTAAGTGGATAGTCCTTGCAAACTGACCGGCTACAATTGGTGAAGTACAGTATGCGCCGCAATATAGTAGGTAAGCTAATTAATGATTTGTTTAATATTCTGTATGCATCTCAAGATTTCATGCAAGTACTGTTCAAGTAATGTTCCTCAAGGAAATGGTTTTGTGCCATCCGCCACATCCGATATACAAAGATTACGGGAAGTCTAAGGAACACCGGAAATAGTGACCAGGGCTATTGCGTCGCCTCTTGTGAAACTGCTTGCAGGAGCCACAAGCAACAATATTAAATCTCTATATGCTGGCCCTGGTTACTCACTTAAAACACTACTCACACTTCTTTGGCCAAAGAATGTTCATTAACAGAAAAGAAACTACCAGGCCAGACTTACACATTCACACTTCCCGCCCAAACCATGCCACCATGCAACTGTCATGAATTTCACGGTATTTTTGCTTCAGTCGCTTTTTGCCGATAAGAAGGTCACAAAAGTTCACTGCTCGGACATTCGCTTACATTCAAAATAAAATGTCATCTATATCGAAAGACGCCTATCTATCCCAAAGCATACGCTATCGAAATTCATGACGCCATTGAGAACAACTGCAGAAACTTCACGTTGACGTCTCCAGTATTCTTTCGTGTATTTTTTTATTCATTTCTGTTTTGTTAATCCTCCCTTGATGGTAAGACTCTGTATTTTTTTCTTGGCTTTAAAGAAACAAGATATCAGTTTAGACGAATAGTTAATTAAGAACTCTAGTTTATTTCGCGGTAATAGGGGGCTTACTAAAAAATATGATGGTCGCAGCTTTATTTATTGGATTACAAACCAACGTCACAGATTTCAAGGTGTTTTTTCGTATCTTGGCCCTTATGGCTTATTAAAAGTTTCTGAAACTTCACACTTTCAATCTTTCGCTGCGTTAGATTACAGTGTAGTCCATCGTTAGCAATAAAACATTAACTAGGCCGGGCAGTCCCCGTCAAAATCTATGGCGTCACGGTGAGCTTGTGAGAGTGACTGTTTTCGTATTGCAGAAGGGCAATTTACTAACACATGACAAGTTATTTTACTAATAATGTAAAACGTCCTTATTGCATGCACTCATTTACAAGCAATAGAGCGAAAGGGCAGGCAAAAGGTGTTATTTCCATCTGACTAAAGCTTGCCCGTTGGTAATGAGTAGGAAACTAACAACGGCAGTGACTAGACGGTTATACATTAGCACAAGTGATAATGGACAAACCAAAGTAAATAGAGTTACAGCTCATGGAGCAAAATGCATAAGCACATAAAATTTGCTGACGCGAAGGTAAACAAGAACGTAGCAGAATTCTCTCCCCTCCGGAGCGTTGCGCGCGACCGAAGACGGCGCGCATCCTCCCCGCTTTCCTCCCTTCCGTGTGCGAGATTGGGCCTCCATCGTCGGCTCACCCTCCCACGTTTTCACTCCGCGCCGACGATGTTATCACATTTGGGCTTTATACCGAACATCACGGAGACTGCAGAAATGCGCCTGGAGCATTCATATAATTGCTATCGCACTAACAACGCGTTGTCACTCGTTCACTGTCGCACAGCGTACGGCGTGAGGCCGGACCTGACCCGTGAAGGCGGGAGCGTGACTGCGGCCGGCTATCTGCACAAGCACGTGTGCCCCGACCTGGTCATGCTGAGCATGACCCCCGCCGGCCGCGGATTCCATTCAAAGGACGAGTACCTCCGGATCGAAGACCTCGTCGCAGGGGTCAGTGACCAGCCGCAGCGCGATAGCATGTAGTATGAACGCGTGCATTCTTCTGATATATTATGCATCTAATATTTGACCGTCAGATATGAGCGATTCGGCATCGCTATTTCTATGTGCATAGTCGTAGTGCGACACCTTCTTCTGTGCAACCGGCTGTTACATCTACTGAAATGAGCGCTGCAGCGGACACGTACAGCTATTCCGCAAAGCCTGTGGTTATCCTAAACGTTTCTTCATTTATCATTTACAAGATTGTAAGTGAATTTGAGAAGAATTTGCCACTTTGCCTACCATGTGGCATTCCTTGCCGGAAGCCATGGTCAACGCGCTTATACAGAGGAACGCGTGCCGCATTACCATTTGGACGTGTGCATAAAGGCTCCATCCGTTGGCATACAATAGCGTCACTGTCTTTTTATGTTTGCTACCGGTTCCGTGGCGCTTAACTGATCCCATACTCAGCTAAGTGCCTAATCTTTGAAGTTATATACATGTTAAATGTGATAGCGAGAAGTGCAAGCTCCATCACCCATTTCAGGGCTAACGAGCAGACTTCAAATGCATGGTATGTGAGCGTCATTATCGATGCTTCGAAAGCCTTCGATGAGAGACGCAGCCGAGCTTCGACTAACACTTTATATTTCAGACGTTTCTCGTTGCATTTCCTCCTGCGCCGGTTGACTGCCGTTATTGTAATAGCGGATGTGTTCTACTATATCATTACGCTCCATAAGAACAAATTAATTGCTTACGACTCCTGTTACGGGACTATTTCTGGTTTTATACTTAGCTCAATCTTTCAGACTTCTCGTGCGCCCAGCGATATGCGTTCACTTTGATTAGGCACGAGCAAACGTGCTGCCTAAGAGAGTACGCGAAATCTTTAAAAAAAAAATGAAGTAACCGCGGGCTTCAGCGATTTCTACGAGCTTTGAACTCTCTTGCGTGCGACGGAACCGTGCTCTCACAGCGGCCTCTGCCACCTTCAGTCGCGATGAGCGCCACGCCGTCTCCATCCGCTACATCCGGCCGTGACCTTTCAAATCCATGCACTGACGCCACGACTCTCGGGATTTGCGTGGCGCACAAAACCCCGCACAAGTTACCAAGCCGAGCGTAGCGCGATCGGTCAGTGGTTAGCACGTCCGGCTTCGTACTGCACGCTGCGGCGAGGGCAGCAGTTCGATACCCATTTGGCAGTAGAGGCCGTAGCGGGAGAAGTTTCGTTTCTCTCCGCCATATTGCGACGGTTATGTCATGGGTAGGTTGAAAATTTGTAAGCAAAAAGATACGCTAGACCATATAATATGGGAATGTGCTAGCACCCCAGGGGCCAAGGAAAACATTGACAGTAGAGAAGCCTGGGAGGCCTTGCTCCAGAGCGAGGCTGGAGACGACCAGCGTCGAGCAATTCGCCTGGCCGTTGAGGCCGTGAAGACTCACCGTCCTCAACGCGCGGGGACTGCTTCATCCTCCCCCCCCCCCTACCTACGTGTAGATTAAGAGGCGGGCCCCCCAGCTTGGTGGAATAATAAAGTTTTCAATCAATCAATCAATCAATGAAAACGAGACGAAGACGGCCTACCGACACAGCGAGTCTTTTTTTAGAACTCTCGACTACTGTCGCATTAAAGTGAAATAAATTTACGGGAGCAAGCAGCTGGCCCGCGGCAAGTTCCTGCTATCATTTCGTCGATCTAATTGAAGTGGGGCGGAATCACGCCATCGCCTTCGTCTCCTTCAGACACTACGCGTCGCAAACGCTATTCAGGCATTTTGTGTCTGAAAGACGCGTGGCTGTTCCATGATTGCGCTATTATGGTGGGAAGCTCCACCGCTATGGGGCGATACCCGTCGGATTGTACAGCATTTGTGAAACACTGCAAAGCCTTTTCGCGAGCTACGAAATTTGTCGCCAGACCCAACTGTAAAAAGCTTTATTTTCACCACCATCCCCTTCTGAACTGGGAATTACGTGGAGGCTTTATTTTAGAGCCACAATTTCACAGCGTGATAATATAAGGGCTCGACAATGTAGTCGTATCTCTAAACGATATTTCCTATTGTCTACTTTTTACTTTACCAATGTGTTTCTGATGCTGCATTACAGGCGAAGCTGTTCGCAGCGTACATGTTCGAACTGTCCAAGCTCTCCTGAGCGATCCTGTACCGCGATCGAGGCACCGACTCCACAATGGAAGTCCACCTACAAACCGGTACAAGGCCCGAGAAATCCGCTGTCGACATTTCGGAGCCCGCACTACGGGAGGGATCCTGTGCCGCGCAATTGGAAATCAGAATCTGACCCGGTAGTATTTTGCTCGCAGGAGGATTTTTTTTTTTTTGCCTTCTTCGGACATTCGCGATACAGAAATTGTCATATTAAAATATTTTTATATAATTACGAATAAAACGACTTTATTCCCTCCAAGTTGTACTGTTGTGTTCCACACATGTGTACTCGCGGAGGAATACATTGTTTACTTCGACGGGTTACCGGAAGTCACGCTTGGCGCACCGCGGTTTCTCGGTATCTGTGGCGTTCGTTATCTCGCTATGAGATGGCCAGTTTGGTTACTGCTGCAGATAACCTATTCGGAGCCACGTGCGCCTCTCCGCGCATGCGTCTATGGTCCCTCTTTCCTTCTTTATATATATTTCCGAACTGGAAATAAAGCGTCGTCTTTTCGCTCTGCGAATCGGCCTGGATTTCATCGCGTAGCTGCCGGCCTTTGGCCGGTAGAACGTAACAGTTACGTTGTCGATGGTTTGATTGAGGGGTCGCACCGGCCCCGTTGTTGTTGCAGCCAACTGTGAAAAAAACATATCGCACACTCAGAGTTCGGTTCAAGTTAAAGAATCATGTAAGTCCTGAAAATTATTACGGAATCCTCGACAATGACGTCTAACATATAGAACAGTTATTTAGTCGGGTCGGCGCATGGCAGTTGCACATCTGTGATGGGTAAGTTAAGACGACGGAGTGAATTGTCAAATCATTATGCGGAATGAGAGTGGTGTGGCTCTGCATAACCAGCGTTACAATGTTACCGCAGACGAGCTGCTGCTGCTGCAAAATTTTGTGCCCTCGATCTACCCTATGCTACGTCCGCAAACTGAATCAGCCTCTCTGTGCGTCAGATGAAAATCTCTCGCTACGCATTTGCACTTCATGACTTGAATTACTCGTTCGTGCGTGGTGACCAGCACTGTTGTCATTTTAGTCATTTTTTTCGCTAAATTCACTGACTGTTGGCCTCTTTAGCGACAAATACTTCTATTTAGCGACCGGTGACACCTTTTTACCGACGTTATAGAAAGATTCGCAGTACTCTAGTAACCTTGATTTTATTGCTTCGAAAATCCCTTTCTATAAAGCGCTTTAGTATTAAAGATCAACAGAAAGGTGGCTGGATTTGATTGTACGGTGCATGGGCTATGTGATCATGATTAAGCAACGGGGGTTGGCACTCACGGAAGCCATTTGCCGCGCTTAATTGTGCTGAGGAAAAGCGGGCGTCAGAATTTGTCCACAACATGAATTTTTTTTCTTAATAAAGCTCGTTCGACTATTTGCGTTCGCTTGGTGGACACTCGCAAGCGCAGCAGTAAATGAACTTTCACCCATGGTGTTAGGCTGCTGAGCACGAGGTCGCGGGATCGAATCCCGGCCATGGCGGCCGCATTTCGATGGGGGCGAAATGCGAAAACACCCGTGTACTTAGATTTAGGTGCACGTTAAAGAACCCCAGGTGGTCGAAATTTCCGGAGTCCTCCACTACGGCGTGCCTCATAATCAGAAAGTGGTTTTGGCACGTAAAACCCCATAATTTAAATGAACTTTCCAAAACTTAGTGCAATAAATTTTATGAGGAGATTACCAACGCAGAAAGGGAATTAAGATAATAGAGTAACTGCAGCAAATCGCTTACATTATTCTTTTCTTGTGAGAGAACCGCCTCTAAAACGACACTTGCATGACTGTTAAGACCCTAGAAAAGAGTTATACGGTCCAATTGTAATTTGCCACTTCTTGAAAACACTTCATTGCACTTCGTCAAACTTTACTTACTTCCAGTAGAAGTTGCACTCCCGTGCAGGCTTGGTGTTGAAGCTTTTCAACAACGACGCATGAACTGCCACCACTTTGATAGGACTTACTCTCTCGAAGAGACTGCCTATAGTCATAGGCAAAATAAAATTGCAACCCCGCGCACACGTATGAACTGTGGCACTCGGGCATCAGTCTTTCAAAATCATTCTTCATTAAACAAAAGCTATTTAATACCTCATGAATTAGCCTCGAATTTATTTATCCTATGTCTTTAAAAGGGTAATAGTGGTGCACTCGGTCGGATGACGTAATATGCTATAGGTACGGTTATGTTCTTGGTGCATTTTTTTCTTATGGTTGCCATCGATGCAAACCTTTGAAATCATTTGTATGTGAAGCTGTAGTATGCACTTGTACGCTATTTTCTTTTTTTTTCGACTGTTTTGTGCCTCACCATTGTCCGCTGTATTGCGCGCAGCGTATATGCGTCTAAGAGTGCTGCAGCCCACTTAGGCGAACTGTTGCCTTTGGCGACATTGTCCCAGACTGCTGCATATTATCTGCACTGTGCGTCTCAATGTTCTCAATGAATGAATGAATGAATGAATGAATGAATGAATGAATGAATGAATGAATGAATGAATGAATGAATGAATGAATGAATGAATGAATGAATAGTTATGTATTTGAGAGAGCAGATGAGCTTATTCATGCAAGCCTGAACGCACCGCCTGCTTTTCTCGCAAATATCGGACAAATCAAGGCGGTACGAAGCTTTCAGGTTGATCAAGGTTCAGCAACGACGTATTGGATTTGCATAAAGGTTAGTAATTGCCATTATCATGTTAACAAGACCAAGATTTGGCTTGCATGATTTAGTTCTCCTTCCACATGCGCTGAAAACGAGAATTTTCAGGCATAACATGGACCATATGCTTACTTGTGTTAAAAAAATCACTCGATCCGTACTTGTGCTTTCGGGCCATGTTTGACTTTAATCGTAAGGTCTGAAGCTAAACACGAAATTTCAGCCAGTATCATGCACTGTTCTTTAAATACATTAGTAGAGTAAACATCTTCTACATCCTTCTAATAAATTCACTGCTTATTCCTCACTTGCGTGGATACTATAGACGAACGTCACACAATTCGGCAGATCCGACACGCTATGTTAGCCTACATTATAGGGTTTCAAAACGCCTAGATTATTTATAATGCGCTCTCCAGTTCTGGATATATAGCGACTTTAGAACATCTTGCGAAAACTTAGCCACTTTGTTTCCGTTGAGCAACGTGCTAAAAAAACGTTGATGGCCAGCCATTTTTAAGGAATGCTGCATATATCGCTTGCTTTCAGCTATTTTTTATCGTAGTGCGAAGGCAAAAGCACTGCCCATCCAACACACTTTCTCCCCATCACCGCAAATAAACATGTCTTCGTGAATTGCATTCGAGCGTTTGAGCATTGTTTAGGTGCTTCGCGATGCCTTGATTTGCAGGCTCGTGCCAGAATTCGATCCGAAAAGCACATTTGCCTTACGCCTTCGATGAATAGTCGGGACAGTGTGCGCATGCGAGGGAAGCCTCCCCCTCCCCCTTTTTTTTCTTTGCAACGTACATCCCATTGCGATTTTGCGCTACTGAAGCTTAAAAGGCATCGTCGATTTTTCAACAAAACAGCTGCAAGTTCCACCATTTCCTAGAATTTGACTGACGAATCGAACTGTCAGTTAGGCACCAAAGCGTCGGCGACCAACTAAAGGTGCCTGACTTGCAAGTAAAGAGTTATCGCTCCAAGACAACGCCGGTAGGCATGCTTTACGCTAATGATATACGCGTATTCGCTATGACTAGTTTTAATAGATCAACTGGCACGTTAGCACTCGTCAGTGTTTAAGTAACTGATAACATCTAGTCGTGAATTACGAATCCAGTCGTTTCTCCTGTTACTGTTTTGTGCAGCCCTAATCAGCGCGTCAACAGAAGTGCAGTTTTACAGGTGGCTAGAGTTGTTGTTATTTTGTTACGCGTCATCAAAGTTGCCCGTTCTTCAAAACGAACTTCACCGAAATAACCCGCCGAACGACTCAGCTGCACTTACTGCTTAGAGTTATCTTATATTGTCGTTTTCTCACACACTACATTCGAGCCACAGAATTATTGAAATTATTGCCCACCTGCATTAGGGAAATGACTGCTCGCTTGTGTTTCAGAGGCGGACGGACCTATTGAAAATGGGAAGCACACATATCTCCAAAGACTTGCAATCAATTTTCAGGTAAGCACATAAGTTGATAGTAATGTAAATTATAGACCAATAATGTAAATTATAGACCAAAGGTGTGCTGTATGCTGAGCAATCTGTTTCGTACTTCAACACCTTGTGTAGCAGGTACGAATTCCGACAGTAAGTACTGTCGTCACGTTGTAATGACGGTGGAGAACCAGTGAGTGATGAAGCTGTGACTCACGACTCCAGCTCCTTCGTGGGCGAAATTGTCCCCTAAAAGCGAGTAAAACTCACAGTGCGCCAACAGTGGTGAACGCAATCGACGGACGTTGATTGACGGACGTTGAAGTACGACTCAAGTGCGTCGTCTATGTTATGCGAGACTGATAGCACGTTCGCCGGTGTTCGCGTACGTTCCAGAATGCACACTGCTATTCTCGTCGACCGCGCAATCGAATTGGAAAAGATGGTTTCGCTATGCCAGTATCGGCTGCAACAACTGGGAAAGTTCTCACACGTGTAGGCGCGTCTTGAGCCGTACGATAACCTTGTAGCAGCGGTTAGTCAGCAAAAGAATGGTCACCGGGAAAAGATAAACCATGTACGCAGTCGATATAATGAGTTGGGCTTTGTAGACGCCGTGTTCCAGTGTGTGGACTGCAAAACAACGCGATATTCGTGCTTAGCATTTGGCGTCGTTGCTGAGAGGTAACTGGCGAATTGCAGCAACTGTGCGTCAGCATTGTAGCCAAGGGAAAGAGGATTTGTTCACAGGAATGAGGATAGACAAGTTCGCCGAGGCAAGCGAACACTGCTACACTGCAGCGTAAAACAAGGCAGGGAAGCACAATTTTAAAAAAAACACGATCAGAAGTAAGGAAAGAGGCTCAACGCTTTTACTAATACACCACCGAACGAAAGGAATAAGGGCAGCGGAGAGGCTAGATTTTTAGTTCGGACACAACCATATGAAGAAAATAGACACTGATGCTAGAGAAATGGCACAGAAAATTAACAGTTACGTTTGATTGAAATAATTAGTAACAGTGAAATGAATTGAACGAAAATACAACTTGCCACTGAATGGAGTCAAACCCACAGTCTAAACGTTACGCGTGCGGGGCTTTAGCTACCGCAGCGGTCAGCCTCACGTAGCTAGCACAGCGAGTATGGCATTGAGCAGCTCGGCTTGAGGTAGCAGGTTCGATCCCAGCCACGGCGGCTGCATTCTGATGGTGGCGTAAATGAAAAACACTCGCGTATTTAGATTGATGTGCACGTTAAACAGCCCTAAGTGGTCAAAATTAGTGCGGAGTCCCCTATCACAAGAGCGTGCCTCATAAGCAAATCGTGGTTCTGGCACATGAAGAACCAGAGTTTGAATTTACACCGAACATGCCCTGTTCTACTTGTACACGTGTCTAGCGACGAGAATATTCTAACCTCGCCCTTTTTCTCCAGGGTAATCGATGAGAACAAGGCTGCAATGGTGGGTTCTCTCAAGGAACTGGTCTCCATTCCAAGCGTGTCGGCGCAGACCAAACATCGAGCGGACGTTAAACGCTGCATCGACTGGACTAAAAAGGCACGTCAGTAGTTGCAGATCGAGGCTCATAAAATTGTCTCAATGGGAACAGCATTGTTTCCATGTCGCAAACGTGGGAACAGCACTGTTAGCCAGCGATGTTCAGCGCAACAAGATGGGTACAACTTTCTTGTACGTCCGGCGAGGTTTAACGCGACCCGGGCTCAGGTCTCCCACGGGGGAACGTCAAGGCCCTCCCTCAACGCCGCCTCACGGGCTTGCTGGACAGCCCACGTCTGCATTCCGAGGTCTGAGCTGCGCAGAGCGGCGCCCCACCTCGATGGCAGGGTCTCCGGAGCAACTGCCACTCTTCCTCTAACTGCATTGCATTCCCACAGCATGTGTTTGAGTGTTTCTGGTCCTTCCTGGCACAATTTCCACGTGTCGTCCTGATGCTTATCTGGGAAGATACGTTTCAAACAGAATGGATTAGGGCAGGTGTTCGTCTGGAGCTGTCTCCAGGCGACGGCCTGCCTCCTGTTCAATTTAGGACTCGGGGGTGGGTATATCCTCCTGGCGTTTAGATATGCACTGGCTATGTCGTTGTATCTGGTGAGTTTGTCCCGTTTTGCGCGAGGAGTGTTCGCTATCGTGCGAGAGGCGTTGCCCTGTTCGGCGCGGCGGGTCATGTCTCGCGCCGTCTCGTTTAGGTTCGGGAGCGCGTCGCTTTCCGTGGTGACGTGCGCGGGGAACCATATCATCCTCGAGCTCGCGGTTTTGTATCTGCCCGCTTTGGCCAGAATGGACAGGGCTTCCTTGAAAATTCTACCTTTGGCGTAATTCTTTACTGCCGTTTGCGAGTCGCTTAGTACGGCTTCGCAATCCTGTTACGTGAGGGCCAGCGCGATCGCTACTTCCTCCGCTATTTCTGAGCGTTTGGTGTATACACTGCATGCGATTCTGATTTTGGAGTTTGTGTCTATGTCTATGGCGGAGTATTTTTGGCCATTCGGATATTCGGCTGCGTCGACAAAGCGCGCGTTTCTCTCCCTGCCGAATGAATGGAGCACTGCCTCGGTAGTAATCGGGGTGCACGTTTCTTGGGATGTTTGCCACCGTAACGGTGTCTCTGATTTTGTTGGGAATTTGCATTTTCTGGCCGTGCTGGTTGTAGTACCTTATGCCGAGCTTGTTCATAATGTGCCTTCCCGTCGTGGTGGTCGACGGGCGTTCGAGCTGCGAGATGCGTTGTGCTTCGGCTATTTCTTCCAGGGTGTTGTGTATGCCCAGCTGAGCCAGGAGCTCAGTGCTCGTCGATTTCGGGAGGCCCAGGGCTATCTTGTACGTTTTCATTATGAGCGTGTTGATCTTGTTCTTTTCCGCGACGCACCAGTTGTGGTAGGCGGCTACGTAGGCGATGTGGCTGACAACTAAGGAGTGGATCAGTCGAATGACGTTTTCTTCCTTCATGCCCGCGTGTGTGTTGGTTATCCTCTTTATGAGTCTCATGGCGCTGGTGACTTTGCCTGCGATCTTCCTCACGGTTTCGCCGTTAGCTCCGTTGGCCTCAATGATAATTCCGAGGATTTTTATCTTGTTTACTTTGGGGATTGCATTTCCGTCTTGAGTGTATGCAGGCCGATTTCCTCGTACTCCCGGGGATACCGTGTAGCTCTTTGGTGGCATGCCTCTGCGCGTGGGCCAGTAAAGGAGTAGTTCGGACTTGCTCGGGGAGCATTTGAGGCCCGTTCCTTGAAGATACTCTTCGACTTTGTGGATGGCCGTTTGTAGTGCGTTCTCAATTTCACCGTCACTGCCGCGGTCCACCCAAATCATTATATCGTCTGCGTATATAAGATTGTGGATTCCTTCGATTTCTCGTAGTTTGCTGGGGAGACCCAGCATAAGTAAGTTGAAAAGGAGCGGAGATATAACTGAGCCCCAGTGTTCTATTCTTTACTTTAACTGCTGAATTGTTCGGTCATAAGAGCCCCAGTTCAGCTTGCCTTAAAACAGTTGGTGCCGTCTGCTTTTTGTGCAGCGTAAATGCAAAAATAATATTTAATATAATTAGTAGTAGTAGTAGTAGTAGTAGTAGTAGTAGTAGTAGTAGTAGTAGTAGTAGTAGTAGTAGTAGTAGTAGTAGTAGTAAATGAATATTCGCATATAAGACACAATTAGCAGTTGCAGTTTCAAGAAGAGATCACGTTCTCAACAGATCACCTTCAATGTTAAATCACCATCGCTGTTTATTTTTCTCACTACAAATGTAATCCCACCCCTTATGTAACACCCCCTGAAATGGGGGCCTTTAAGGAATAAAACTGAACTGAACTGAACTGAAATTTGAACAGGTGGATGAACACAATTTTTCATAAAGGTGGACATCTCTGTCTGTATCGAATTCTGCAAAAAGACAGTCTATAAGAAGCCCTAGGCTCTTTTGAACCCTTTAGAAAAGCGGGGGCCGAGAACATTTATCGCACTTTCTTTGGCGTCGCACCCCAGTGCCACTGGCGGATTGGCACACGTTTGTTGGAGCAGTTGCAGGATTCTTTAAGATATACTGTGTGGCTTTATTGACTGCGTATGTTACCCGCCATGATAACTTAGCGGCTATGACGTGGCGCTGCTCAGCTTTATGTCGCGGGTTCGAGGCCGAATTCAAAGAACCTCAGGGCGTCAAAATTAAGTCGGGGCCTCCCATTGGGTTGTGCCTTGTTATGTGCGCGTAAAAGCCCACAGTTAAATTTTCATTCTACGGTAAGGACCTATATGGCTTTCTTCGACAGAATGATTAAACGTCCTCCGAATTTCACGCTGAGCGCTAGCTTCTTCCACATCCCGATCCAACGGCGCGCCTGACGCACGCTTGTCCATTATATCACGGACAACCGGGATAGTCAGTAATCAATCAAGTACGGCAGCCGCTCAAAACAGACGCGGAGCGTCCGCCCTGTTTATTTCCTTCTCCTCGTCGCGTTTTGCCCAGCCTTGCAGTGTTACTTGCAATGTTCATTATGGAGCGCGGGGGCACACGGCCACCGTCTGTCTCGCACTCAACTGAGGTGCACGTGATCTTGGATGGAAACGAAAAACGTGTCCTTACGTGTGTTCTCGTGCACACAACAGCAACTAGGTCCGCATTCTTACTTTGCATATCTCGCTGCAACTGCATTCACTTTTCTATTTATATGAAAAATGTTTTCCACTGTACAAGTTTACCTACGATCTTTATATATCTTGTCCCAACTACATTCACCTCGCCGTGGAGACGCCACGCTTTTGTATCGACTCTGGTTGGGCGTTGCCTTCACTAAAGCCTATGCATTCCGCATAGGGATGACCGACACCGCAACCTGTGACCACTGGGGCCATGGCGAATCAATTGACCATATTTTGTGCGCTTGCCCGCAGTACAGTCCACAGAGGGAATGCC